>NW_026441755.1:0-10000 GCF_025612915.1 Magallana angulata
TGCGTTCCCGGTACGTGCCTTACAATAAAAGTTTTTTTATCTGATTTAGATTAATATTTTTAGCAAAGATATAATCAATTCTGCTTTTTGGGGTATTCTCGGAATCACACCACGTGCGTCCATCTGTATGCGGATTTTTAAAATGCCAAAGATCTTTTAAATAAAGCTGATTTAAAATTTCTAACAAACGTTTCGAAGATTTATCATTTTACTTTTCCATGCATCAGTTGAAATCTCCACATAAAAATACTTTACTTTCTTGTGGTATATTACATATTGAGTCTATTGAAAAGGGGTATTCTGGCATTATCACTATTTTTGTGCATAAATGCTTACAAAACTTAATATCTCGTCATTTAATTTCACATATACTAAAACTTTTCGTACGTCTTCTGATTTATGTGTATTTAGTATTTGAACATCTAGTTCAGTTCTAAAAAGTATGGAGACACCTTTGCTGTAAGCGGAGTCTGAAAAAGCGTGGATCGATTTACCATTCCATTTAGTATCATATTTTTCTTTAAATTTTTCTATAAAATGTGTTTCTTGTAAAAATAAAACATCAATTTTACTTTGATTAACCCATGTAAAAATAATTGTCAATAATGTTGATAAATATAGTAGCTTGCTATTCATTCATTTGTTCAATGATGTTACGTAGGATAAATATTTGTTCTGTTGTCCCTCTGCCTGACCTAAAACCTGCCTTCTCTTTTCTTAGTTTATCATCTATACCATATGTTATTCTATCTATCAGTATCCTTCCAAGGAGCTTGCTCATTACTGTAGTAAATTGATCCGTCTTCAATTTTTGCATTCTTTTAGATTTCCTTTCTTTGGTAATTTGATCATCGGGCCTTTTTTCCAGTTTGAAGGCATTTGCTTGTTGTTTCAAATGTTGCTGGAGAGTTCTTTGATTTTGTTTGAGCTCGATTTGACACCTGCTTTAAAAAGTTCTGCAGTAATATTGTCAATTCCAGGTGATTTTACTTTTTTTGCTAATTGCATTTCTGATATCTAGGAAGGATGGCTCTTCGCAGTTGATCTCACGTATCTAATTTGTCTCTTCAACATCAACAGGGTTGTCTGGTACTTCTATGTTCAATACCTCACAGAAGTGCTAATTCCATCGTTCTTGTTGTTTTGTACTACAGACTCTGAAACGTGCTACTACACCAGTTGCACGGTTCGGTTCGTTACGCTTTTTGAACGGTACGGTTCGCTTTTTTAACAGTACGGTTCGTTTTGTGAACGGTACGGTTCGCTTTGTGAACGGAACGGTTCGCTTTTTGCACGGTTCGCTTTGCTAAAATTAGCTGCACGCTTTGTGAACGGATTGTGCGCTTTCTTAATGAGGTAGGCGTGGCCTGAACGCTTTGATTTTTCTCGATATAATTTGGTTTAGTTTTTACCCGATCTACTTCGGCAAGGTGGTAAATATGACATATTATAATGAAATTTTTGGGTTTATTTATATGATATTTTACAAATGTATTTCAATCTATTTAAAATCAGAACTTCCATCCGTTCCCCTGTTTTTAATACGTTTCGTGAAACGTGTACTCAGTGACAACCGGGAAGCGGGAGTAATTTTTATTTTGATAAGTCGATAATTTTACAAAGCATCCTAAGTTTTTATCTCTATACATGTACTTGAATTGAAGTTCATTAAATATTTCTAATTCATTTAAAATTGCTATAAAAAATTGCCCCGACTTTATTCCGATATTTCATAATTTTCCTTACGCGGGTAGGTTAAGGCAACTCATAGTTTAATGACCGTCAAAATTATGATCAATTTAAATAATGTTTATTTTTATGAAAACAGCGCTGGATATTAATACCAAGTGAAAGAGTTCACCAAGGTATTATTTTTCTACTTCGGAATCGACTCTATCTTTGAAGCTGCCGTGCCATGGTATCACTTGACAGTTAAAAATAGATCACTTTTTTACCTTAACAAAAAATCAAAAAGTGTAACACTACCCCGAAGATCATTTGTATGTTTTCTACAATAATTCGATTGGAAATTAGTTCATGTTTATTAGTATTACTGCTAGAATCCTATTGTACATCGCATAAAATAAATATTGTAAATATTTATCGGAAACCCTCTCAACTTCTAAAATTTCATTGAAAATACTACGTATTTTTCGTTTAAAACAACAAAGCACAGGATTCTAGCAGCACTTTTCATGTAGTTTAGGTCATATACCGTTGATATTTACCAAAGTCATCTTTCCTAATATCCAGGGTAGTGTTACACTTTTGCCATATTTTGTACACACTGACAG
Source organism: Magallana angulata (assembly GCF_025612915.1). Classification (NCBI taxonomy): domain Eukaryota; kingdom Metazoa; phylum Mollusca; class Bivalvia; order Ostreida; family Ostreidae; genus Magallana; species Magallana angulata. The sequence continues at coordinate 2,295 of NW_026441755.1, forward strand.
AGGAAAGGCTGGTCAAGCCATATAAATGTCGATCCCCTTACCTTACAACACTCGCTGATTAAACAAAATATCCATGCCTGTATTATCCTGATTATATTCGAACTGACACTCATCTAAATCTTAGGTATCCGTATTAAATAAGTCTTATTTCGGCATTGTTTACACTGCATTCCGATAATTTGTCTCCCGACATGATCTTCTCTTTTAAACATGCTTGTGACGTCATCAATGATAATTATACGTAATAGAGAGAAATCGAAGATATATTCAGTTAGAAGAGTTTCTAGTGATATTTTATGTCTGTAATTTTTATAATATAAACCAGAGATAAAGTTAAAATCGACATGTTTCTGAGTAAAATATGACATCATGCTGCTTATTGTGACGTCATATCGATTAGAGGAATTTGATCGCTGTGAGTTGCCTTATCATACCCGCGTAATCGTTGTCTTGATTCTCGGCTATTTGTTATTTTTTACAAGCATCTTTCTTTTTCTTTATTCATAATTCGTATGATCATTCTTTATTGCGTACTACTGTACATGGTAATTTTGCCGATCAAATTCCCTTAGTGAATAAACGGTGTAAAATTAAAAGATAAACAATGAATTTCAGATAAGAAATCTTGAAATCAACTGTTTTATAGTTTTGTGAGTAATGACACGAATTATTATTCATTTAAATATTGATTCTACGATTTCTGCACTTGTGCGTATACACAGTTCATACCTACATGTACATGTAACCCGTCATCGCTTCTCTGATCTGAACTAAGATCGCGTGTATTGTCTAAGTATGACTATTAGTTTTTGTTTTTCCGTTAAACTATACATGTACATATTTTTTACGATATGTACGCAACTGGATATACACAAGTCAATAGCATTTAATGGCGATATTTATCATTCTGTTGAACAAGTGTCCGCTCTTCACTGTATGTATGCGATTTAGCTGACGATTTACAGATTTTGACATACCTGTTTACATTTTATTTATCTTTTTACACACAACCTTGTACTAAACAGGTCACGGAAAAATACCCGGTAATCAACAAATGACTGTTTAAAGTGATAAATATATTATAAATTTATTTAGTAACAAAAATAATACGACAGCGAGGGAAAAAGACTCTGATCGTCAGTACGGACCATGAAACGTGCTACTACACCTCTAAAACGAACCGTACCGTTCCGTGCAAGAAACGAACCGTACCGTTCAGAAAACGAAACGTACCGTTCACAAAGCGAACCGTACCGTTCACAAAGCGAACCGTACCGTTCACAAAACGAACCGTACCGTGCAAAAAGCGTGCAAGATAATTTATGCAAGACCCGCCTCCAGACGGACAAAAAAGCGTACCGTACCGTGCAATAAGCGTGCAACTTCCATATACGGCTTATTGACCTAATGTCTTTCGATGGGTACGGACGGAGATTATCGCTGACCAGTTAAGTTCAATATTTTGCTAGATTTTTTTTATACCGGATTAAAAAACACATACTAAGATTTAAAACTATTATTCTTATTAAAACAGTTACAAAATATTTCAATTTAATTTCCTTTCTAAGACCGATATCATTTCAAAACTTGCATCGCCGATTTCTTAAACATTGTAAACTATTAATATTCACACAATTCCTGGTTATACTATTTTGATTATTTTTATGAAATGTTTGAAACATTGGGTACATACTGGACCTTACATAGCTTTCAGTGATTCTCAGGAGAGAGAGAAAGATGAATGAGAGAGAAAGAGAGAGATGAATAAGAGAGAGATCGTTAACTGAGACGTTAAAAATAGCGTATGTTTAGAAATAAAAACATTATGGCTAAACAAGGATTGAGATATTATGATATATAATTTTATATCCTTTTCAAATTAAAAAAAAAGAATGCCGACTTAAGTTACTAAGGTAATTGCATCTTTTAATATCATTATTTAATTGCTCTTTATCCTGCATTCTAATGTTAAGTAGCAATAGATATGAAATTTTATAAAAATAATAGTTATTGCTGGTAGTAATTGATAGACTATTGAATTGATTTATAGTTTACAATTAAATTTCAATTCTAGCAAGATATTCATCATATGTAGTGAATGATTGATATTAATGAAACTTTTTGATATACTTAATTAAGATAATTACGTTAAGAACTTTGGCTCATTAAGCTTAAGGTCTAACATTGTTTTACTCTGAGTTTAACCCGTGTATACACTGGGTTCAACTAAGGTATACCCTGGGTTTACCCGGGGTATACCCTTGGTGTTCCCCGGGTATACCCTGGGTTAAACACGGGTATATCCTGGGTTTAACCCGGGAATACCCTGAGTTTACCCCGGGTATACCCTGGGTATACCCTGGGTATACCCTGGGTTTACCCCAGGTAAACCCTGGGTTAAACCCGGGTATACCCTGGGTTAAACCCGCGCGGGGGTGTTAAGGAAGCATATGGGCAATTTAGCGTCTTAATTTGACCGTATATTCAAAATCGTGAAATTAAATAACAATTTTGAATACGATCAAAAACTTAGTATTATCCTTTGAAATAGATGTAAGTGCAATAAAATCGGGTAGTACATTACTGCCACATTGGTGCATTATCACGTGACAACTATAAATAGCTTACGTATATTCCTAAACATAAAATGAGATAGAACAACACTACCCCGCGGTTTCCAAAATAAAATAAACATACCAAGTGAAGGCAAAACATCTCAGTTTAATTAAAACTGCTGCTAAAATCCTATGTTTTTCTTAATTCAATAGTTATTCATCCAGTTCTCGTAAAACCTTCCCAACTTTTATAAAGTTTGCACGGAAAACGGCAAGTTGCATCAAAACAACACACAACATGGGATTCTAGCAGCACTTTTCATTTTAAGCATTGATCAAACTAACGATACATATAAAATTCAAAGTTCAATATATGCGGGGTAGTGTTGTTCTAGTCGGATTTTTATATCGTAAACAACGACAGAGGAAAGCCTGGCCAAGAAATAAAAGCAAATTTACATACCTTTTAGCGAATGATTGATAAAACTAACATCTCTCCTAGTATTCTTATGTCCCATTCTCAATAAATCACACCACAATATTTTATTAGAGTTCTTAGATTAGTTATATTTTGAATATGTTTACAATGCTTTCCGATCAAATTCACACGACATTCAACTTTTAGTCATGACGTCATCAATGAATAAATCTACGTAATACAAACTAATTTCTGAAGAAAAAAAATTGACTTCGGTATTTTTATTTGCTTTTGGTCTACGTTTCGTTGCTTAGATAATTGAATATGTACATAATAACTAAGATTTGTGATATCACGAAATTACATGTAACTCAGAATCCATAATTATGCTTCCTTAACACCCCCGCGCGGGTATACCCTGGGTTAAACCCGGGTATACCCTTGTTTAAACCTGGGTATACTTTAGGTTATGGTTAGGGTTAGGGTTAGGTTAAGGTTAGGTTAGGGTTAGGGTTAGGGTTAGGGTATAGGCACTTTGACGAGATGCGTTTGCGGGAATGTAGGATTCCGCCTATTAACCCACTTGACTGTCAATCATTTCTTTCTATAAATATCTTATGATTTGGTTTTTTATCAGGGTTAGGGTTAGGCTTAGGGTTAGGTAAGGGTTAGGGTTAGGGTATAGGCACTTTGACGAGAAGCGTGTGCAGGAATGTGGGACTCCGCCTACTAACCCACGTGACTGTCAATCATTTCTTTCTATAAATATCTGATGATTTGGTTTTTTATCATTCTTTTGATTGTGACTCTGTTGAATTATATGGATTTTTCACTTGTTTAAGGTAATTGCATCTTTTAATATCATTATTTAATTGCTCATTATCCTGCATTCTAATGTTAAGTAGCAATATATATGAAATTTAAAAAAAAATGTAGTTATTGCTGGTAGTAATTGATAGACTATTGAATTGATTTACAGTTTACAATCAAATTTCAATTGTAACAATATATTCATCAAATGTAGTGAATGATTGATATAAATGAAACTTTTTGATATACTTAATTAAGATAATTACGTTAAGAACTTTGGCTCATTAAGCTTAAGGTCTAACATTGTTTTACTCTGAGTTAAACCCGTGTATACACTGGGTTCAACTAAGGTATACCCTGGGTTTACCCGGGGTATACCCTTGGTGTACCCCGGGTATACCCTGGGTTAAACCCGGGTATACCCTGGGTAAAAACACGGGTATATCCTGGGTTTAACCCGGGTATACCCTGAGTTTACCCCGGGTTTACCCTGGGTATACCCTAGGTTTACCCCGGGTTTACCCTGGGTATACCCTGGGTTTACCCTGGGTATACCCTGGGTAAGACCTGGGTATACCCTGGGTAAAACCCGGGTATACCCTGGGTTAAACCCGGGTATACCCTTGTTTAAACCTGGGTATACTTTAGGTTATGGTTAGGGTTAGGTTAGGGTTAGGTTAAGGGTAAGGGTATGCGCACTTTGACGAGATGCGTGTGCGGGAATGTGGGATTCCGCCTATTAACCCACGTGACTGTCAATCATTTCTTTCTATAAATATCTTACGATTTGGTTTTTTATCAGGGTTATGGTTAGGGTTAGGGTTGGGTTTGGGTTAGGGTTGGGTTAGGGTTAGGGCTAGGGTTAGGGTTAGGTTTAGGGTTAGGATTGGGTTAGGGTTAGGGTTAGGGTTAGGGTAAGGGTTAGGGTTGGGGTTAGGGTATAGGCACTTTGACGAGATGCGTGTGCGGGAATGCGGGACTCCGCCCCTTTACTCACGTGACTGTCAATCATTTCTTTCTATAAGTATCTGGTGATTTGGTTTCTAATCATTCTTCTAACCCTGATTGTGACTCTGTTGGATTATATGGATTTTCCACTTGTTAAAGGTAATTGCGTCTTTTAAAATAATTTTTTGTTTGCTCATTATCCTGCATTCCAATGTTAAGGAGCAATATATATGAAATTTTATAAAGATAGAAATTATTGCTGGGAGTAATTGATGGACTATGGAGTTGATCTATAGTTTACAAATAAATTTCAATTGTAGCAAAATATTCATCAAATGTAGTGAATGATTGATATTAATGAAACCTTTTGATATACTTTATTAAGATAATTACGTTAAGAACTTGGGCTCATTAGGCTTAAGATCTAATATTTTTTTTTCTCTGAGTTAAACCCGTGTATATCCTGGATTCAACTAGGGTATACCCTGGGCTCAACAAGGGTATACCCTGGGTTTACCCCGGGTCTACCCTGGGTTGAACCCGGGTATATCCTGGGTTTAACCCGGGTATACCCTGGGTTAAAACCGGGTATATCCTGGGTTTAACCTGGATTCACCCTGGGTTAGGGTTAGGGTTAAGGTAAGGGCACTTTGACGTGTTGCGTGTGCAGGATTGCGGGACTCCTCCTATTTAAATCACATGACTTGTCAGTCATGTGAATTATGTATGGAAGTGTGTACGTTTCTATTATAGTTGATTTTCGTAGAATTATTTGTGTGCAATTGGATGTGCAATTTGTTTTGTAGCGGTAAGTTGGTTTACTGTACTGCATGTTTTAATTATCGAAAGATATTTTACATTATTGCTTATACATATTAAGTAATTAATTGAATGTAATAATCTTAAATAAAATATAAGAAATAAGATAGAATTTTATATAGAGAGAGGAATTCACTGAAAAGCAAACAATAAGATACTGACGGAAGGTTACCTGCGATATGATACAAAATATTTAGAATCAATGATTGCATAATTCTCTAATATCAATTTATAAATATTTTAAAACAAGTACTGAGGTTGAACAAAGGGTTTAATGTAGACCTTCCCGCAACAGCATCATGTCAAAATGTCTATACCCTTACCCTTACCCTTAATTCTAGCCTTAACCCCATTCCAATACCAATCACTATGCAAACCCATCACTTATTGCTTAAATACAATAACTGAACTTAGTATTTGGTGATGGGATATACATAAAGAAATATTTACGTGTAATGCAAAAATATATTTTACATTTCACAATTATTTATTAAGAACATTATCATTATTATCATGGTTGCTTGGTGTAAGACGTTTAAGATCATAAGGTCTCTGGAGAGGCAATGTAAAAAGTTTCACTTTGAAGAGGAGGTGTCCTACCCAGCTACGCCTGCACATCTTCATTATCCTTACAGAGGTTCTCATTCTTCTCTTCATCTTCAGAAGGACTTGTATCCTTTAAGGCGATCCTATGTTCGACCTGCATGTGACTATTTTCGTCGTACACCACGTCATTCCAGGTAAGTGGATGATCAGCTGTAGGGAGCAAAAGACTGGAGTGGAATATGAGACAGGGACAGTCTGCGAAATCAGAATGATGTGCTGAAGTTACTTGCAACTTCCACCTCTTTACCTGGTTTATACATATGTAAATTGGCAAAGACATGTGTAAAGTGTTGTTGCGCAAAGAGTACAGAAGTACTTTATGGGCCAATAGCCTGAGGAGCATCTGCAGGTAATCGTCACGGCATGTACAGTGGTGCGATTGTAGGTCCCCGGCATTAACACAATAACAATTCTGGCCCTCCTTATGAAGTTGTAAACGTAACTGTTTGCCGTCAACATCAACCGCACACGCAAAGACGTATCCATGCTTTAAGTAACAATAGCCCCGCATGAAGACTTTCTGATATAGGTAGGCAGTGGAAATTAAAATGCATTCCTTGGGGTACGGAGTTAGTTTCATTTTCTGGAACTTGGGAAATGGATCCATGAATATAGTGGACGTAACGAAACTATATTCTGACATCATCTGTGAAAAAGTCAGGATTATCATTTACGATGTAAGTGTATTGTAGATTAATCCTGTATGTTTATAATCATAGATTTTAACGATCAAGGTACCCTGATGATTGTTTTTTTAAACTAAAGAGAAAAATATTATAGAAAATTAACCAATTTTTATTTAGTGGAATCTTTGAAATAAACATGTTTTAAAAATATTACAAAGTTTTATTAGTATTTTAACAAGTCAGAATGTAAAAAAGATCATGCTGTGTTAAATTTGGTGAAGAGTTGTAGGTTATCCTTTAGGGATATGGTGGGTAAAGGGTTTTAAGTTAACCCACTGTGTGCAGGTGCGGAAGGGGTTAAGGTTAACCTACTGGGTAATGGTGGGTATGGGAATGTTAGTTAACCTACTAGATTATGGCGGGTAAGGGGTTGTTGGTTAATCTACCGGGTCATTGTGGATAAGTGGATGTAGATTTACCTACTGAGTAAAAATGGGTAAGGTACTGTAGGTTAGCCTGCTGGGTTATGGTGGATGAGGGTTTTTTGGTTAACCTACTCAGTCATGTTGAGAAAAAGTTGTAATTCTTCATACCCGAAACAGTGGGTAAAGGGTTGAATGTTGACCTTAATGTGAAATTGACTTAACGATTGAAGGTTAACCTAGAGATTAAAGGTGGGTTAACACATGAGCAAATCTTTTTCTATTTTTAGTAACAGAGTAAACCATAGGTAACCTTGCATTCTATTATTTCCAAAAAAAATATTCGTTGATACATATTTTAACTTAGCTACATTGTCTTGGCAACTAAATCTTCCATCGTTTCTTTTTTTCTGTATGCTATTTATTTAAATATATTCATATTGTTTTTCTTTGCCAGGACAAAACATTTCTCTTTTTATTCATAATATTTACTATATCCTAA
>NW_026441755.1:15000-82335 GCF_025612915.1 Magallana angulata
ATTCTATCGTTATGTATACAGCTCTGACTATGCGGGGCCACTAGGCTATCTGCCCGCTTTGCACCAGCTTTCTGTTCCATTATGCCTAGGGAGGGAATTGAACCCTCGTACATAGTCATTGAACTGTACCATTTACAAACAAAGATCTCTCTCTCTCTCTTTCTCTCTCTCTGAATTAGATTTTGTAATCATCAATAAAGCTGATATGATGTATTTGAGCACATTTTATGTTATCAACCAGGAAAAAGAGTGGATTTAATTCCTACTAGCAATAGAAAAAAAGAATACATGTACAATCTACTGGTTAACTTTTATCAAGCACAACACTTCTTCTATTTGTGACATTTTCTCTAAGAAGCACTTTAAATGTTTTTGAATCAATTTATTCTATCATGATTATAATTACAGCTCTGACTATGCGGGGCCACTAGGCTATCTGCCCGCTTTGCACCAGCTTTCTGTTCCATAATGCCTAGGGAGGGAATCGAACCCTCGTGCATAGTCATGGAACTGTACTACTTAAAAACAAAAAATAAACGGTTTAAAGGTTATTTAGCTGATAATCCTTCAGCATATGGAGAAGACCATCTCAGTAGTGTACATGAAGGGGTGGATACTGAACTTATAGCTAAATACATTAAATTTCATCCTGTTTCTACAGGATTAAAAGATAAAAATACCAAAGCTAAGTGATTAAGAATATAGATTTTTAAATGATAAATTCATAACAATGGCTTTCCTACAGGGGGTGTAAGTTCAAAATAATATGATTATCCTCTAAACTAATGGTCATTACTTCTTTGTATCAAGGTAACTTAGGATAAATTAGGATATAAATACTGATCTATTAAGATTAAGGGGGTTTACTTAGCGGTTAACGATACTGATTTTTCAATGATAAAATGAAAATTATGGGTTTTCTGATGGGGGTTTGATTTCGAAATAAAGGGATTTTTCCTAAAGGTAAAGGTGTTTATTACTTTGTATTGATGTGATATAGGTTAAATTAGGGAATAAATATTGATCCCAAAAGATTTAGGAAGTTTCTTAAGTGATTAACTATACCGATTTTCAACAAGAAATTGAAAATTATGGATTGTTTTAGGGGGGTATAATTTCTTAATGAAAGAATTTTTCCTGAAACTAATGCTGATTATTTCTTTGTATTTATGTAGTCAAGAAGAAATGAGGGTGTAAGTCTTAATCCCAAACGTTTTTGGGGGTCTACTAAGCGTTTAACTATATCCATTTTTGAACGTTAAACTGAAGAATATGGGTTCTTTCCTAGGGATGTAATTTCTTAATTAAATGATTTTTCATTTAACTAATGCTGTTTAATTCTTGGTATTATTGTAATAAAGGATAAATGAGGGTTGAGGTAACAATTCTGAAACATTTATGGGGTATCTCAAGCGTTTAAGTATACCCATTTCTTAATGCTAAAATAGAAAAAATTGGTTCTTTCTTGGAGTTGATATTTCATAATGAAATGATTTTGCCTTCAACTATTGCTGTTTATTTCTTTGTATTCATGTAATGAAGAATAAATACGCATGTAGGTATTCATAACAAAAGATTTAGGGAGTTTCCTAAATGATTTACTACACTGATTTTTTAACGATAAAATGAAAATTATGGGTTTTCCCTGAAGGTGTTATTTCTCAATAAAAGGATTTTTTCCTGAAACTAAAGCTGATTATTTCTTTGTATTAATGCACTAAAGGAGAATTGAGAGTGTAAGTCATAATCTCAAAAGTTTTAGGAGGTCTACTAAGCGTTTAACTATATCCATTTTTTAACGTTAAAATGAAGAATATGGGTTCCTTCATGGGGATGTAATTTCTTAATAAAAAGATTTTTCATTTGACTAATGCTGTTTATTTCTTTGTATTCATGTAATTAAGATTATATAAGGGCGTAAGTATTCATACAAAAAGATTTAGGGAGTCTCTTAAGCGTTTAATTATATCAGTTTGTTAACGTTAAAACGAAGAATATGGGCTCCTTCATGGGGGTGTAATTTCTAAATAAAAAGATTTTGCCATAAATTAATGCAATTTATTTCTTTGTATTCATGTAATTAAGGATATATAGGGTGTTAGCATTCATACCAAAAGATTTAGGGAGTTTCCTTAATGATTTAATATACTGAATTTTTAACGATAAACAGAAAATTATGAGTTTTCTCAGGGGGTGTAATTTCTTTATAAAAGGATTTTGCCTAAAGCTAATGCTGATTATTTCTTTGTATTAATGTATTAAAGGACAAATTGGGGTGTAAGTATTAATTTTTAAACATTTATGGAGTCTCTTAAGCGTTTAAGTATATCCATTTGTTAACGTTAAAATGAATAATATGGGTTCCTTCATGGGGGTGTTATTTTTAAATAAAATGATTTTGCCTTAAACTATTGCTGTTTATTTCTTTGTATTCATGTAATTAAGGATATAAAAGGGTGTAGGTATTCATACTAAAAGATTAAGGAGTTTCCTAACTGATTTACTACACTGATTTTTTAACGATAAAATGAAAATTTTGAGTTTTCTCAGGGGGTGTTATTTCTCAATAAAAGGATTTTCCCTAAAACTAAAGCTGATTATTTCTTTGCATTAATGCACTAAAGGAGAATTGATGGTGTAAGTCTTAATCCCAAAAGTTTTTGGGGGTCTTCTTAGCGTTTAACTATACCTATTTTTGAACGTTAAAATGAAGAATATGGGTTCCTTCCTGAGGATGTCATTTTTTAATTAAGTGATGTTTCATTTAACTGATTTTGTTTATTTCTTCGTATTCATGTAATTAAGGATATATAAGGGTGTTAGCATTCATACCAAAAGATTTAGGGAGTTTCCTTAATGATTTAATATACTGAATTTTTAACGATAAACAGAAAATTATGAGTTTTCTCAGGGGGTGTAATTTCTTTATAAAAGGATTTTGCCTAAAGCTAATGCTAATTATTACTTTGTATTAATGTATTAAAGGACAAATTGGGGTGTAAGTATTAATTTTTAAACATTTATGGAGTCTCTTAAGCGTTTAAGTATATCCATTTGTTAACGTTAAAATGAATAATATGGGTTCCTTCATGGGGGTGATATTTCTTAAAAAAATGATTTTGCCTAAAACAATTGCTGTTTATTTCTTTGTATTCATGTAATTAAGGATATATAAGGGTGTAAGTATTCATACCAAAAGATTAAGGAGTTTCCTAACTGATTTACTACACTGATTTGGGTTAGGGTTAGGGTTAGGGTTAGGGTTAGGGTTAGGGTTAGGGTTAGGGTTAGGGTTAGGGTTAGGGTTAGGGTTAGGGTTAGGGTTAGGGTTAGGGTTTGGGTTAGGGTTAGGGTTAGGGTTAGGGTTAGGGTTAGGGTTAGGGTTAGGGTTAGGGTTAGGGTTAGGGTTAGGGTTAGGGGAGTGGGTCAAAAAGCACACTTTTTGTAACTTAAAAGCACACTTTTTGTAACTTAAGCCAAAAAAGTGTGCTTTGTAACTTAAAAAAGTGTGCTTTTGTAACTTAAGAGTGTGCTTTGTAACTTATAAAGTGTTAATGGTAACATAAAGTTTCGGGGTTTGCCGACTTTGCCTGTTTTCATTTTTGACCGTTAGCGTATCCTTAAATAACATCGAAAACGGTCTCTAACCCTCTGGGTCCCCTCGCAATATCTTCGATAGTCTCTGAGATAGCTAACCCCGGTAGCGACACTTTTGTAACTTAAGGACCATCACGGATCAGATATCCAAGGTCGGGGGGTGAAATTGTTGAACGCTTATAAATCGTTAAAATAAACATCATATCGTTAACTAATGAGGTTTATCGCATTGTCTGGACATCGAAATACTTGAATTTACATAGACGTATTCATGTTGCTGTCTATTTTTGGAGATTTTCTGACCCGAACTAGTCACTTGATGTATTTTATTATTTGATAGGGTGAATTTTTTGAACAAGTCGAAATCGACAAAAACTCGATTAAATTGTTACTCGATTAGTATTGTCGCATTGCCCTGTCATGGAAATACTTGAATTAATGTCAAGATAGTAGTTTTTCTCTATATTTTTGGAGATGTTTGAAGCTGATTGTTATGTATTATCTATGCAGCTCTGACTATGCGGGGCCACTAGGCTATCTGCCCACTTTGCACCAGCTTTCTGTTCCATTATGCCTAGGGAGGGAATTGAACCCTCGTACATAGTCATAGAACTGCATACTACCTACAAACAAACAAGATTTATCTCTGTCTCTCTCTTTCTCTCTCTCAATTAGATTACATAATCACCAATACAGCTGATATGGTGTATTCGAGCACATTTCCTGTTATCAACCAGGAAAAGGAGTGGGTTCAATTCCCACTGTCAACAAAAAATGGTGATACATGCACAATCTTTTAAGTATCTTTTGTCAAGCACAACACTTCTTCTTATAGCTATTTGTGACATTTTCTCTAAGAAGCACTTTGATTGTTTTAGAAGCAATTTGTCCTATCATTATGTATACAGATCTGACTATGTGGGGCCACTAGGCTATCTGCCCGCTTTGCACCAGCTTGTTCCATATGCCTAGGGAGGGAATCGAACCCTCGTACATAGTCATTGAACTGAACTACTTACAAAGATCTCTCTCTCTATCTCTCTCTTAATTAGATTACATAATCACCAATAAAGCTGATATGGTGTATTCGAGCACATTTCCTGTTACCCCCAAGGAAAAGGAGTGGGTTCAATTCCCACTATCAACAGAAAATAGGTGATACATGTACAATCTAATGGTTAACTTTTATCAAACAAAACACTTGTTCTTATAGCTATCTGTGTCATTTTCTCTAAGTAGCACTTTGAATGGTTTAGAAGCAATTAATTCTATCGTTATGTATACAGCTCTGACTATGTGGGGCCACTAGGCTATCTGCCCGCTTTGCACCAGCTTGTTCCATTATGCCTAGGGAGGGAATCGAACCCTTCGTACATAGTCATTAAACTGTACCATATACAAACAAAGATCTCTCTCTCTCTCTCTGAATTAGATTTTGTAATCATCAATAAAGCTGATATGATGTATTGGAGCACATTGTATGTTATCAACCAGGAAAAGGAGTGGGTTTAATTCCTACTATCAACAGAAAAAAAGAATACATGTACAATCTAATGGTTAACTTTTAACAAGCACAACACTTCTTCTATTTGTGACATTTTCTCTAAGAAGCACTTTAAATGTTTTTGAATCAATTTATTCTATCATGATTATAATTACAGCTCTGACTATGCGGGGCCACTAGGCTATCTGCCCGCTTTGCACCAGCTTTCTGTTCCATAATGCCTAGGGAGGGAATCGAACCCTCGTGCATAGTCATGGAACTGTACTACTTAAAAACAAAAAATAAACGGTTTAAAGGTTATTTAGCTGATAATCCTTCAGCATATGGAGAAGACCATCTCAGTAGTGTACATGAAGGGGTGGATACTGAACTTATAGCTAAATACATTAAATTTCATCCTGTTTCTACAGGATTAAAAGATAAAAATACCAAAGCAAAGTGATTAAGAATATAGATTTTTAAATGATAAATTCATAACAATGGCTTTCCTACAGGGGGTGTAAGTTCAAAATAATATGATTATCCTCTAAACTAATGGTCATTACTTCTTTGTATCAAGGTAACTTACGATAAATTAGGATATAAATACTGATCTATTAAGATTAAGGGGGTTTACTTAGTGGTTAACGATACTGATTTTTCAATGATAAAATGAAAATTATGGGTTTTCTGATGGGGGTTTGATTTCAAAATAAAGGGATTTTTCCTAAAGGTAAAGGTGTTTATTACTTTGTATTGATGTGATATAGGATAAATTAGGGAACAAATATTGATCCCAAAAGATTTAGGGAGTTTCTTAAGTGATTAACTATACCGATTTTCAACAATAAATTGAAAATTATGGATTGTTTTAGGGGGGTATAATTTCTTAATGAAAGAATTTTTCCTAAAACTAATGCTGATTATTTCTTTGTATTTATGTAGTCAAGAAAAAATGAGGGTGTAAGTCTTAATCCCAAACGTTTTTGGGGGTCTACTAAGCGTTTAACTATATCCATTTTTGAACGTTAAACTGAAGAATATGGGTTCTTTCCTAGGGATGTAATTTCTTAATTAAATGATTTTTCATTTAACTAATGATGTTTAATTCTTGGTATTATTGTAATAAAGGATAAATGAGGGTTGAGGTAACAATTCTGAAACATTTATGGGGTCTCTCAAGCATTTAAGTATTACTGTTTGTTAATGCTAAAATAGAAAAAATTGGTTCTTTCTTGGAGTTGATATTTCATAATGAAATGATTTTGCCTAAAACTATTGCTGATTATTTCTTTGTATTCATGTAATGAAGAATAAATACGCTTGTAGGTATTCATAACAAAAGATTTAGGGAGTTTCCTAAATGATTTACTACACTGATTTTTTAACGATAAAATGAAAATTATGGGTTTTCCCTGAAGGATTTATTTCTCAATAAAAGGATTTTTCCTGAAACTAAAGCTGATTATTTCTTTGTATTAAGCACTAAAGGAGAATTGAGGGTGTAAGTCATAATCTCAAAAGTTTTAAGAGGTCTACTAAGCGTTTAACTATATCCAATTTTTAACTTTAAAATGAAGAATATGGGTTCCTTCGTGGGGATGTAATTTCTTAATAAAAAGATTTTTCATTTGACTAATGCTGTTTACTTCTTTGTATTCATGTAATTAAGGATATATACGGGCGTTAGTATTCATACAAAAAGATTTAGGGAGTCTCTTAAGCGTTTAATATATATCAGTTTGTTAACATTAAAATGAAGAATATGGGCTCCTTCATCAGGGTGTAATTTCTAAATAAAAAGATTTTGCCATAAATTAATGCAATTTATTTCTTTGTATTCATGTAATTAAGGATATAAAAGGGTGTTAGCATTCATACCAAAAGATTAAGGAGTTTCCTTAATGATTTAATATACTGAATTTTTAAGGATAAAATGAAGATTTTGAGTTTTCTCAGGGGGTGATATTTCTTTATAAAAGGATTTTGCCTAAAGCTAATGCTAATTATTTCTTTGTATTAATGTATTAAAGGATAAATTAGGGTGTAAGTATTAATTTTTAAACATTTATGGAGTCTCTTAAGCGTTTAAGTATATCCATTTGTTAACGTTAAAATGAATAATATGGGTTCCTTCATGGGGGTGTTATTTCTTAATAAAATGATTTTGCCTAAAACTATTGCTGTTTATTTCTTTGTATTCATGTAATTAAGGATATATAAGGGTGTAAGTATTCATACCAAAAGATTAAGGAGTTTCCTAACTGATTTACCACACTGATTTTTTAACGATAAAATGAAAATTTTGAGTTTTCTCAGGGGGTGTTATTTCTCAATAAAAGGATTTTTCCTAAAACTAAAGCTGATTATTCCTTTGTATTAATGCACTAAAGGAGAATTGATGGTGTAAGTCTTAATCCCAAAAGTTTTTGGTGGTCTACTTAGCGTTTAACTATACCTATTTTTGAACGTTAAAATGAAGAATATGGGTTCCTTCCTGAGGATGTAATTTGTTAATAAAGTAATTTTTCATTTAACTGATTTTGTTTATTTCTTTGTATTCATGTAATTAAGGATATATAAGGGTGTTAGCATTCATACCAAAAGATTTAGGGAGTTTCCATAATGATTTAATATACTGAATTTTTAACGATAAACAGAAAATTATGAGTTTTCTCAGGGGGTGATATTTCTTTATAACAGGATTTTGCCTAAAGCTAATGCTAATTATTTCTTTGTATTAATGTAATTAAGGATAAATTAGGGTGTAAGTATTAATTTTTAAACATTTATGGAGTCTCTTAAGCGTTTAAGTCTATCCATTTGTCAACGTTAAAATGAATAATATGGGTTCCTTCATGGGGGTGTTATTTCTTAATAAAATGATTTTGCCTAAAACTATTGCTGTTTATTTCTTTGTATTCATGTAATTAAGGATATATAAGGGTGTAGGTATTCATACCAAAAGATTAAGGAGTTTCCTAACTGATTTACTACACTGATTTTTTAACGATAAAATGAAAATTTTGAGTTTTCTCAGGGGGTGCTATTTCTCGATAAAAGGATTTTTCCTGAAACTAAAGCTGATTATTTCTTTGTTTTAATGCACTAAAGGAGAATTGATGGTGTAAGTCTTAATCCCAAAAGTTTTTGGGGGTCTACTTAGCGTTTAACTATACCTATTTTTGAACGTTAAAATGAAGAATATGGGTTCCTTCCTGAGGATGTCATTTTTTAATAAAGTGATTTTTCATTTAACTGATTTTGTTTTATTTCTTTGTATTCATGTAATCAAGGATATATAAGGGTGTAAGTATTAATATCAAAAGATTTAGGGAGTTTCCAAACTAATTAAGTCTACTGATTTTTTTAACGATAAACAGAATATTTTGATTTTTTCTCAGGGGGTGTAATTTTTTTATAAAAGAATTTTATCTGAAACTAATGCTAACGATTTCTTTGTATTAATGTATCAAAGGAGAAATACGGGTGTTATTATTGATCCCAAAAGTTTTAGGGGGCTTCCGGAGCATTTAACTATATCCCTATTTTAACATTAAAATGAAGAATATTGGTTTCTTTCCAGGGATGTAATTTCTTTATAGAAATATTTGTCCTTAAATTAACACTGATTATTTCTTTGTAGGAATGTATTAACGGATAAATAAGGGTGCAAATATTGATCCGAAAAGATTTCGAGGGTTTTCTTAGTGTTTTACTTTACTGATTTGTTCACGTTAAACCGAAATTATTCAGCTCCTTGATGGGGTATAATTTTATAATAAAAGGAGTTTACTTGCACTTATGGGGATTATTTCTGTGTATTAATATCATTAAAGATAAATAAGGGTACAATCATTGATTACAAAAGACTTAACAACATTTTTTGTAAATGTCTCACATACACACTTTTCTGTATATTCGTTCGTCATTGTATGAAGTTTACAACATTATTCTGAATAGTATATTTCATCGATAACACTTAAAAGAAACTATTATAACAGTTTAAGATGTGTAACTACATTTAGTTTAAACGCTTGGCACCCAACATGTATTGTACACATGTACATATAACATTCGTCAATTATATGTTGTGAATAAACAACTACGGGATCAACAGTTGACAAAACAATCAAGTACAGTATAAAGAACAATAATAACACTTATTTTATGCAAACCTACCTTGCATTAGTCTAATTTAATCCAAAAACACAAGTATAATCCATGTCACCTTGAAATCATTTTGTCACAAATGTTTTTTTTCAACACCGAGCCCGATCGAATCTCGAACCCGATAATTTCCGGCTAGTGTTTTGGGCCTTTTTCTCTGTTGTAATTGGTGTAGAATAACACTGAAATAGAATAGGAATATTTGATTTATTTCCAGTAACTCTTATTGCCATAATCACAAGAATTTATGGTCCTTACAAAAAAAGTGTTACTTGTAACTTAATCCAATATTTTGGTCCTCTAAACCCCAGAGATTTATTTTAAGGAAATTCATGAAATATTGTATCAAATGGACATTTTCTTCATGATTTATTGTTTATTGTAAAGTTCTTAAGAGATTATAACTAAAATATTTCACAGTTAAAGCCTCTGAAAAAATTTGGACCCCCTCGAGTAAGCCCATATTTCTCTACTTTTGGTCAAATAAAGCACATACTGTATGGGGTCTAAATTTGTAATGCTCCTTGTAAATATTAATTTCTGCCTGATTTATGCTTTAATTACATGTATTCAAGAGAATATAACAAATGAATTTCACAATTAAAGCCCTTTCAAAGTTTAAGGGACCTTGGAGTAGACCCATTTTTTTCAATTTTGGATAAAATAAAGTGCAGACTGCGCAGGGTGTAAACTAAAAATAAGCATCATATTGTTGATTTCTACATGATTTATTGTTTATTGTGAAGCCCTTAAGAGATTATAACTGAAAAACTCTACAGTTAAACCCTCTGAAAAAAATTTGACCCACTTGAAAAAGCCATTAAATTTCAATTTGACGTTAAATATTGGGCATAGTAAGTCCCTTCGGAAACTCTCTAAATCTTAGGTATCAATATTTCAAGCATTATTTGTCCTAATACACATATATACAAAGGATATAGGACCCTTAGTTAAAAGAATTACCCCTCTGTTATGAATTTATACCCCCTTATTATACCAATAAATTTCAATTTGACGTTAAATATAGGGCATACTAAATCCCTTTGGAAACTCTCTAATCTTTGAAAACCAATATTTCAACCCTTATTTACCTTAATACACATCAATAAAAAGGAATAAGGACCATGAGTTAAAAGAAATACCCCTCTGTTATGAATTTATACCCACCTAAGAAAACCTATAATTTTTTATTTACCGGAAATAAGATGGTATAATAAATCCTATCTGACCCCCAATAAATCTAAAAGTATGAACAATTCAACCCTAATTTATCCTAATACACATTATAACGAAGGAATAAGAACCACTAGAGCAAAGGACTATCTCTTGATTATGAATTTATACCCCCCTCATTATACCAATAAATTTCAATTTGACATTAAATATAGGGCATACTAAATCCCTTCGGAAACCCTCTAATCTTTGAATACCAATATTTCAACCCTTATTTACCTTAATACACATCAATACAAAGGAATTAAGACCTTTAGTTAAAAGAATTACCCCTCTGTTATAAATTTATACCCAACTAAGAGAACCTATAATTTTCAAATTACCGAAAATAATATAGTACACTTAATTCATTCTGACCCCAAATAAATCTCAAAGTATGAACATTTCAACCCTAATTTATCCTAATACACATTATAACAAAGGAATAAGAACCACTAGAGCAAAGAACTATCGCTTGATTATGAATTTATACCCACCTGAGTACACTCCTAAATTTTCATTTGACGACAAATATATGGTATACTAAATCCCTCCTGACCCCCACTAAACCTTTAAGTATTAATATTTATACCCTATTTTATCCTAATACACATCAAAACAAAGGAAGAAGCAGCATTAGTTTAAAGAAATACCCATGTATTATGAATTTAAACCCCCCTGAGAATACCCCAAAATTTCCATTTGACGTAAAATATGAAGCCTACTAAATCCCTCCTGACCCCCACTAAACCTGTGAGTATAAATATTTCTAGGCTACTTTATCCTAAAACACATTAAAACAAAGGATTTAGCAGCATTAGTTTAAACAAATACCCCTGAATTATGAATTATTCCCCCCCAGAAAATGCCCAAAAATTCCATTTTGACGTTAAATATAATGAATACTAAATCCCTCCTGACCCCCACTAAATCTTTAAGTATTAAAATTTCTGCTCTATTTTCTCCTAGTACACATGAAAACAAAAGATTTAACACCATTAGTACAAAGAAATACCCCTGTACTATGAATTTATACCCCCCAGAGAATGCCCAAAAATTTCCATTGAACGTTAAATATTTGGTATACTAAATCTCTCATGACCCCCACTAAACCTTTAAGTATTAAAATGTCTACCCTATTTTATCCTAATACACATCAAAACAAAGGATAAAATACCATTAGCTTAAAGAAATACCCCTGTATTATGAATTTATACCCCTGTGAGAATACCCAAAAATTTCCATTTGACATTAAATATATGGTATACTAAATCCCTTCGGAAACCCTCTAAATCTGTAAGTATCAATATTTCAACCCTAATTTATCCTAATACACATGAAAACAAAGGAAAAAATACCATTAGCTCAAAGAAATACCCCTGTATTATGAATTTATACCCTTCTTAGAATACCCAAAAAATTCCATTTGACGTTAAATATAATGAATACTAAATCCCTTCTAACCCCCACTAAATCTTTTAGTATTAAAATTTCTGCCCTATTTTATCCTAGTACACATTAAAACAAAAGATTTAACACCAATAGTATAAAGAAATACCCCTGTATTATGACTTTATACCCCCCAGAAAATGCCCAAAAATTTTCATTGAATGTTAAATATTTGGTATACTAAATCCCTCCTGACCCCCACTAAACCTTTAAGTATTGACATTTCTACCCTATTTTATTCTAATACACATCAAAACAAAAGATAAAATACCATTAGCTTAAAGAAATACCCCTGTATTATGAATTTAAACTCCTCTGAGAATACCAAACAATTTCCATTTCACATTAAATATAATGAATACTAAATCCCTCCTGACCCCCACTAAACCTATAAGTATTAATATATTTACCCTATTTCATCCTAATACACATTATAACAAATGATTTAGCAGCATTAGTTTAAAGAAAAAGACCTGAAATATGAATTTATACCCCCCTGAGAATACCCAAAAATTTCAATTTGACGTTAAATATAAAGCATACTTAATCCCTCCTGACCCCCACTATACCTCTAAGTATGAATATTTGTACCCTATTTTATCCAAGTACACATGAAAACAATAGATTTAACACCATTAGTATAAAGAAGTATCTCTGTATTAGGAATTTATACCCCCCAGAGAATGCCCAAAAATTTCCATTTGACGTTAAATATTTGGTATACTAAATCCCTCCTGGCCCCCACTTAACCTTTAAGTATTAATATTTATACCCTATTTTATCCTAATACACATCAAAACAAAGAATAAAATACCTTTAGCTTAAATAAATACCCATGTATTATGAATTTATACCCCTGTGAGAATACCCAAAAATTTCCTTTGAACGTTAAATATAATGAATACTAAATCCCTCCTGACCCCCCCTAAATCTTTAAGTATTAAAATTTCTGCCCTATTTTATACTAGTACACATGAAAACAAAAGATTTAACACCATTAGTATAATGAAATACCCCTGTATTATGACTTTATACCCCCCAGAGAATGCCCAAAAATTTCCATTGAACGTTAAATATTTGGTATACTATATCTCTCATGACCCCCACTAAACCTTTAAGTATTAAAATGTCTACCCTATTTTATCCTAATACACATCAAAACAAAGGATAAAATACCATTAGCTTAAAGAAATACCCCTGTATTATGAATTTATACCCCCATGAGAATACCCAAAAATTTCCATTTCAGTTAAATATAATGAATACTAAATCCCTCCTGACCCCCACTAAACCTATGAGTATTAATATTTCTCCCCTTAATTATCCTAATACATACTAAGAGCAAGGAGATATCATGACCAGTTTAAAGAAATACCCTTGTATTATGAATTTATACCTGCCAAAGTAAACCCATTATTTTGAATTTCCCGCTAATTATATGGTGTACTAAATCCCCTGGACCACCTCTTAATCTATAAGCATCAATATTTCTACCTTCATTTATCCTAATATACATTCAAACAAAGATGTTAGGACCCATAGATAACAGAAGTACCCTTGTATTATCAATATATACCCCCCTGAGTATACCCATAATTTTCAATTTGAAGTTAAATATATGGTATACTTAATCCCTTTGGAAACCCTCTAAATCTCTAAGTATCAATATTTCTACCCTTAATTATCCTAATGCATACTAAGAGCAAGGAGATATCATGACAAGTTTAAAGGAATACCCTTGTATTATGAATTTATACCTGCCAAAGTAAACCCATAATTTTGAATTTCCCGCTAATTATATGGTGTACTAAATCCCCTGGACCACCTCTTAATCTATAAGTATCAATATTTCTACCCTCATTTATCCTAATATACATTCAAACAAAGATGTTAGGACCCATAGATAACAGGAGTACCTTGTCTTATCAATTTATACCCCCCTGAGTATACCCATAATTTTCAATTTGATGTTAAATATATGGTATACTAAATCCCTTCGGAAACCCTCTAAATCTCTAAGTATCAATATTTCTACCCTTAATTATCCTAATGCATACTAAGAGCAAGGAGAGATCATGACAAGTTTAAAGGAATACCCTTGTATTATCAATTTATACCTGCCAAAGTAAACCCATAATTTTGAATTTCCCGCTAATTATATGGTATAGTAAATCCCCTGGACCACCTCTTAATCTATAAGTATCAATATTTCTACCCTCATTTATCCTAATATACATTCAAACAAAGATGTTAGGACCCATAGATAACAAGAGTACCCTTGTATTATCAATTTATACCCCCCTGAGTATACCAAGAAATTTCAATTTGACAATAAATATATGGCATACTAAATCCCTTCGGAAACCCTCTAATCTCTGAATATCAATATTTCAGCCCTTATTCACCCTAATACACATGAAAACAAAGGAATAAGGACCCTTAGTTAAAAGAATCACCCCTTTGCTATGAATTTATACCCACCTAAGTGAACCTATAATTTTCACTTTACTTGAAATAATATGGTATACTAAATCCATTCTGACCCCCACTAAATCTCTAACTATGCACAATTCAACCTTAATTTATCCTAATACACATTAAGATGAAGGAATAAGGACCACTAGATCAAAGTATTTCCTCTTAATTATGAATTTATACCCCCCTCATTATACCAATAAATTTCAATTTGACATTAAGTATTGGACATATTAAGACCCTTTGGAAACCCTGTAAATCTCAAAGTATCAATAGTTCAACCCTTATTTATCCTAACACATATCAAAACAAAGTAATTAGAACACTTATTAAAAGGAATTACCCCTCTGTTATGAATTTATACAAATCTGAGTATTCCCATAAATTTCAATTTGAAGTTAAATATTTGGCATACTAAATCCCTTCAGAAATCCTCTAATCTCTAAATATCAATATTTCAGCCCTTATTTACCCTAATACACATGAAATCAAAGGAATTAGGACCCTTAGTTAAAAAAATTACCCCTCTGCTATGAATTTATACCCACCTAAGAGAACCTATAATTTTCAATTTACCGAAAATAATATGGTATACTAAATCCATTATAACCCCCACTTTATGTATGAGTATGAACAATTCAACCCTAAATTATCCTTATACACATCATAACAAAGGAATAAGAACCACTAGATCAAAAGATTACCTCTTAATTATGAATTTATACCCCCCTAAGTGAACCCATTAATTTCAATTTGACGTTAAATATAGTGCAAACTAAATCCCCTCTGACACCCTCTAAATCTTTAAGTATGAATATTTTAACCCTAATTTATCCTAATATACATAAAAGCAAAAGAAATAACCACATTAGTTTAAAGTATCACCCCTTTTTTGAGAATTTGGACCCCCTTAAGTGTTACCATAATGTTAAATTAAATGTTACAGATATGGTAGCGACATCTTTAAAGTTGTCGATCATGATCATTATCCTTACGTTAATTCAAGTATTTCGACATCCTGTCAATGCGATAACCCTTAAAAGTTAATGATATTGACTTAATTTTAACGATTTTGATCCGCTCAAAAAATTTACCCTATCAGTGATGATGAGGAAAAAAGTGACAAAAACAGGGTCACGGTACTCCGAAGTTATCTATTATTTTGAAAATCTTTACGTTATTTCAAGTTTTTCGACATCAGATCAATGCGATAATCCTAAGTAGTTAACGATATAATCTTGATTTGAATGATTTATATCCGTTCAACAATTTTCACTTTCCCCCACTTTCCAAAAGATTAAGTTACGAGGCACAGGACCAAGCCCGTGGTTAGACATGTCGTCGAGATCTGGGCCGCTATGGGGAATCTTGGATATTTTGAGGCGGAATATGGTCTCGCGACATAAAATAAAGTGGATTACATAAAAAAGTTACCGATATAATCATTTTATAGATCTATTTTGACGCTTTTTGGATTTCCATTTGGACTTAGAATTTTTCAGCGAAAATGCAAATTACAGGAGAGCACAGGGTAAACCGTACAAAATAGGATCCTTCTTTGCATATATCTGAGATATATCCACCGAAACATGATAATTTCTCCCCATAAGTTTATAATATAGGAATAAATAAAAAAATAAGAGCCGAAAAGGGATGTTTTTAGTGGAAAAATAGAGATTTTAGGGGGTCTCAAGGTCATTAACATAAGATAGGTTAAATGTTTGCATATATTTAAGATACATGTGATAAAACATAATGATTAATGCAAAAAAGTCTGCTAACTCTGCATAAATAAAAGAATTAGAGCCAAAAAAGGACAAATTGACCATTGAGTTACCAAAAATGTGCCAGATTGTAAGTTACAATACTGATTAATTAGATGTCCCATGTGAGCTAAAAGTGACTAAGGTTAATGAGTATTGTCCAAAGTATCATTAGTAAGCAATTGTTTTCCAATTACAGCATAAAAAATGCTAACCCCAGCATTGGACCAGTTACTATATAACATGATTAAAAAAATTAAGTTACAAAGCACACTTTTTAGAAGTAGTTCTCTGACGTTATTTCCGGTGATTTCTGTACCAAGTCTAGCTAAAGTATACAACTCATTAAAATCTTGCTAATTATGCCTGAAACTAACTATTAGAACCAAAAAATAAGCTAACCACAGGTGGTTGAAAAGTGTGCTTTTGTAACTTAATCCCAAAAATCGAAAATTTTGAAAAATGCGATATTTTCCAAAAAAAAAACGATTTTTGAGCAGGAATAAAAGCATAACAGTGTTCCTTATCTAAATTCCAATCTTTCCACCAAGTTTGAATGCTCTACGACGATAAATAAGAAAAGTGTTGAGGAAGACTGAATTTTTTGCACCATAGTGAAGATGATCTGGAGATTTGTATACCCCACCAGACCTAAATTTTTTCCTGAATTTTGAGAGCTTTTTTACTTTTAGGGGGTTAGGTGGGGGTTTGAATCCATCTTAAAAAACAGAGAGCTAACCCCAATTGGCCACCCAGAACGTTTCTAACCCCCTGTAAATAAAGGACCAAAATGAAAAGTGTGATTTGTAACTTAAAAATTTTTTGAGTTCCAAATTTTTTGACTTCCAATAGGGGGTTAGAGGACTTTTTCATTTTAGATTGTAGTTTTGACCTATATAAACAATCTAAAACAAACAGGTCCTCTAACCCCGGGGTTATAAGCCCTAACCCCAGCCTTTGAAAGATTAAGTTACAAAAAGTGTACCGCCGACGCTAATTAGGGTTAGGGTTAGGGTTAGGGTTAGGGTTAGGGTTAGGGTTAGGGTTAGGGGAGTGGGTCAAAAAGCACACTTTTTGTAACTTAAAAGCACACTTTTTGTAACTTAAGCCAAAAAAGTGTGCTTTGTAACTTAAAAAAGTGTGCTTTTGTAACTTAAGAGTGTGCTTTGTAACTTATAAAGTGTTAATTGTAACATAAAGTTTCGGGGTTTGCCGACTTTGTCTGTTTTCATTTTTGACCGTTAGCGTATCCTTAAATAACATCGAAAACGGTCTCTAACCCTCTGGGTCCCGTCGCAATATCTTCGATAGTCTCTGAGATAGCTAACCCCGGTAGCG
Organism: Magallana angulata; assembly: GCF_025612915.1. NCBI lineage: Eukaryota > Metazoa > Mollusca > Bivalvia > Ostreida > Ostreidae > Magallana > Magallana angulata. Next base: position 32,488 of record NW_026441755.1, read on the forward strand.
ACACTTTTGTAACTTAAGGACCATCACGGATCAGATATCCAGAGTCGGGGGGTGAAATTGTTGAACGCTTATAAATCGTTAAAATAAACATTATATCGTTAACTAATGAGGTTTATCGCATTGTCTGGACATCGAAATACTTGAATTTACATAAACGTATTCATGTTGCTGTCTATTTTTGGAGATTTTCTGACCCGAACTAGTCACTTGATGTATTTTATTATTTGATAGGGTGAATTTTTTGAACGAGTCGAAATCGACAAAAACTCGATTAAATTGTTACTCGATTAGTATTGTCGCATTGCCCTGTCATGGAAATACTTGAATTAATGTTTTTCTCTATTTTTTTGGAGATGTTTGAACCTGATTGTTATGTATTATCAATGCAGCTCTGACTATGCGGGGCCACTAGGCTATCTGCCCGCTTTGCACCAGCTTTCTGTTCCATTATGCCTAGGGAGGGAATTGAACCCTCGTACATAGTCATAGAACTGCATACTACCTACAAACAAACAAAATTTATCTCTGTCTCTCTCTTTCTCTCTCTCAATTAGATTACATAATCACCAATACAGCTGATATGGTGTATTCGAGCACATTTCCTGTTATCAACCAGGAAAAGGAGTGGGTTCAATTCCCACTGTCAACAAAAAATGGTGATACATGCACAATCTTATAAGTATCTTTTGTCAAGCACAACACTTCTTATAGCTATTTGTTACATTTTCTCTAAGAAGCACTTTGAATGTTTTAGAAGCAATTTGTCCTATCATTATGTATACAGTTCTGACTTTGTGGGGCCACTAGGCTATCTGCCCGCTTTGCACCAGCTTGTTCCATATGCCTAGGGAGGGAATCGAACCCTCGTACATACTCATTGAACTGAACTACTTACAAAGATCTCTCTCTCTCTCTCTCTCTCTCTCTCTTAATTAGATTACATAATCACCAATAAAGCTGATATGGTGTATTCGAGCACATTTCCTGTTACCCCCCAGGAAAAGGAGTGGGTTCAACTCCCACTATCAACAGAAAATAGGTGATACATGTACAATCTAATGGTTAACTTTTATCAAACAAAACACTTGTTCTTATAACTATCTGTGTCATTTTCTCTAAGTAGCACTTTGAATGTTTTAGAAGCAATTAATTCTATCGTTATGTATACAGCTCTGACTATGCGGGGCCACTAGGCTATCTGCCCGCTTTGCACCAGCTTGTTCCATTATGCCTAGGGAGGGAATTGAACCCTCGTACATAGTCATTGAACTGTACCATTTACAAACAAAGATCTCTCTCTCTCTTTCTCTCTCTCTGAATTAGATTTTGTAATCATCAATAAAGCTGATATGATGTATTTGAGCACATTTTATGTTATCAACCAGGAAAAAGAGTGGATTTAATTCCTACTAGCAATAGAAAAAAAGAATACATGTACAATCTACTGGTTAACTTTTATCAAGCACAACACTTCTTCTATTTGTGACATTTTCTCTAAGAAGCACTTTAAATGTTTTTGAATCAATTTATTCTATCATGATTATAATTACAGCTCTGACTATGCGGGGCCACTAGGCTATCTGCCCGCTTTGCACCAGCTTTCTGTTCCATAATGCCTAGGGAGGGAATCGAACCCTCGTGCATAGTCATGGAACTGTACTACTTAAAAACAAAAAATAAACGGTTTAAAGGTTATTTAGCTGATAATCCTTCAGCATATGGAGAAGACCATCTCAGTAGTGTACATGAAGGGGTGGATACTGAACTTATAGCTAAATACATTAAATTTCATCCTGTTTCTACAGGATTAAAAGATAAAAATACCAAAGCAAAGTGATTAAGAATATAGATTTTTAAATGATAAATTCATAACAATGGCTTTCCTACAGGGGGTGTAAGTTCAAAATAATATGATTATCCTCTAAACTAATGGTCATTACTTCTTTGTATCAAGGTAACTTAGGATAAATTAGGATATAAATACTGATCTATTAAGATTAAGGGGGTTTACTTAGCGGTTAACGATACTGATTTTTCAATGATAAAATGAAAATTATGGGTTTTCTGATGGGGGTTTGATTTTGAAATAAAGGGATTTTTCCTAAAGGTAAAGGTGTTTATTACTTTGTATTGATGTGATAAAGGTTAAATTAGGGAACAAATATTGATCCCAAAAGATTTAGGGAGTTTCTTAAGTGATTAACTATACCAATTTTCAACAAGAAATTGAAAATTATGGATTGTTTTAGGGGGGTATAATTTCTTAATGAAAGAATTTTTTCTGAAACTAATGCTGATTATTTCTTTGTATTTATGTAGTCAAGAAGAAATGAGGGTGTAAGTCTTAATCCCAAATGTTTTTGGGGGTCTACTAAGCGTTTAACTATATCCATTTTTGAACGTTAAACTGAAGAATATGGGTTCTTTCCTAGGGATGTAATTTCTTAATTAAATGATTTTTCATTTAACTAATGCTGTTTAATTCTTGGTATTATTGTAATAAAGGATAAACGAGGGTTGAGGTAAAAATTCTGAAACATTTATGGGGTCTCTCAAGCGTTTAAGTATTACCGTTTGTTAATGCTAAAATAGAAAAAATTGGTTCTTTCTTGGAGTTGATATTTCATAATGAAATGATTTTGCCTTCAACTATTGCTGTTTATTTCTTTGTATTCATGTAATGAAGAATAAATACGCATGTAGGTATTCATAACAAAAGATTTAGGGAGTTTCCTAAATGATTTACTACACTGATTTTTTAACGATAAAATGAAAATTATGGGTTTTCCCTGAAGGTGTTATTTCTCAATAAAAGGATTTTTTCCTGAAACTAAAGCTGATTATTTCTTTGTATTAATGCACTAAAGGAGAATTGAGGGTGTAAGTCATAATCTCAAAAGTTTTAGGAGGTCTACTAAGCGTTTAACTATATCCATTTTTTAACGTTAAAATGAAGAATATGGGTTCCTTCATGGGGATGTAATTTCTTAATGAAAAGATTTTTCATTTGACTAATGCTGTTTATTTCTTTGTATTCATGTAATTAAGATTATATAAGGGCATAAGTATTCATACAAAAAGATTTAGGGGGTCTCTTAAGCGTTTAACTATATCCATTTTTTAACGTTAAAACGAAGAATATGGGCTCCTTCATGGGGGTGTAATTTCTAAATAAAAAGATTTTGCCATAAATTAATGCAATTTATTTCTTCGTATTCATGTAATTAAGGATATATAAGGGTGTTAGCATTCATACCAAAAGATTTAGGGAGTTTCCTTAATGATTTAATATACTGAATTTTAAACGATAAACAGAAAATTATGAGTTTTCTCAGGGGGTGTAATTTCTTTATAAAAGGATTTTGCCTAAAGCTAATGCTGATTATTTCTTTGTATTAATGTATTAAAGGATAAATTAGGGTGTAAGTATTAATTTTTAAACATTTATGGAGTCTCTTAAGCGTTTAAGTATATCCATTTGTTAACGTTAAAATGAATACTGTGGTTTCATTAATATTCAAGGGTATCAATTTTCGTGGATGAAGTGAAAATCACAGTTTCAAGGATATGTAAATTCGTGGCCAATGTCCCCATCAATACAAAATGTTAATAGAAATTGCATTTCAATGAACATTTAATTTCATGGATCAACTTTAAAACGAAATCCATGAAAATTGGTATTCAACGAAAATTGGTGAAACCACAGTAATATGGGTTCCTTCGTGGGGGTGTTATTTTTTAATAAAATGATTTTGCCTTCAACTATTGCTGTTTATTTCTTTGTATTCATGTAATTAAGGATATAAAAGGGTGTAGGTATTCATACTAAAAGATTAAGGAGTTTCCTAACTGATTTACTACACTGATTTTTTAACGATAAAATGAAAATTTTGAGTTTTCTTAGGGGGTGTTATTTCTCAATAAAAGGATTTTCCCTAAAACTAAAGCTGATTATTTCTTTGCATTAATGCACTAAAGGAGAATTGATGGTGTAAGTCTTAATCCCAAAAGTTTTTGGGGGTCTTCTTAGCGTTTAACTATACCTATTTTTGAACGTTAAAATGAAGAATATGGGTTCCTTCCTGAGGATGTCATTTTTTAATTAAGTGATGTTTCATTTAACTGATTTTGTTTATTTCTTCGTATTCATGTAATTAAGGATATATAAGGGTGTTAGCATTCATACCAAAAGATTTAGGGAGTTTCCTTAATGATTTAATATACTGAATTTTTAACGATAAACAGAAAATTATGAGTTTTCTCAGGGGGTATAATTTCTTTATAAAAAGATTTTGCCTAAAGCTAATGCTAATTATTACTTTGTATTAATGTATTAAAGGACAAATTGGGGTGTAAGTATTAATATTTAAACATTTATGGAGTCTCTTAAGCGTTTAAGTATATCCATTTGTTAACGTTAAAATGAATAATATGGGTTCCTTCGTGGGGATGTTATTTTTTAATAAAATGATTTTGCCTTAAACTATTGCTGTTTATTTCTTTGTATTCATGTAATTAAGGATATAAAAGGGTGTAGGTATTCATACTAAAAGATTAAGGAGTTTCCTAACTGATTTACTACACTGATTTTTTAACGATAAAATGAAAATTTTGAGTTTTCTTAGGGGGTGTTATTTCTCAATAAAAGGATTTTCCCTAAAACTAAAGCTGATTATTTCTTTGCATTAATGCACTAAAGGAGAATTGATGGTGTAAGTCTTAATCCCAAAAGTTTTTGGGGGTCTTCTTAGCGTTTAACTATACCTATTTTTGAACGTTAAAATGAAGAATATGGGTTCCTTCCTGAGGATGTCATTTTTTAATTTAGTGAGGTTTCATTTAACTGATTTTGTTTATTTCTTTGTATTCATGTAATCAAGGATATATAAGGGTGTTAGCATTCATACCAAAAGATTTAGGGAGTTTCCTTAATGATTTAATATACTGAATTTTTAACGATAAACAGAAAATTATGAGTTTTCTCAGGGGGTGTAATTTCTTTATAAAAGGATTTTGCCTAAAGCTAATGCTAATTATTACTTTGTATTAATGTATTAAAGGACAAATTGGGGTGTAAGTATTAATATTTAAACATTTATGGAGTCTCTTAAGCGTTTAAGTATATCCATTTGCTAACGTTAAAATGAATAATATGGGTTCCTTCATGGGGGTGTTATTTTTTAATAAAATGATTTTGCCTTAGGCCTAACAAAAAAAATTGTGTGTTTCGGGTAACCCGACCTAACCTACAAAAATGGCCCGATCCTACCATTTTTAGACAGTGTTTTAAAAATTTCCCCAGGCCGATTTTGCATGGCGGTACCGCCATGCATTGAAGATCCCCCGCCATGCATCACACAATGCCGCCATGCTTCCCGCTATGCATGTTTATTTCAAAGCAAAATTCTTTTCCAATTATTACACATGTTAACTGTAATTAGTAGATATAAAGTTGTCGTTTCTCCGCTCAAACTTCAGGAAAAACACTTGCACCCGCAGTGAGCGCAGTTAATTTCGACATCGATCTCAGCAAGGGGGCACACGTACTGGTTTACGGTTTAAGGACTTAGCTTATGATTAAGATATATTAAAACTGAGTTTATTAATTGGTGATTAATGCATAAATAGAGACGTGATTACTTCTTGTTTTAATATAATGTGCTTTTTTCGACATCTCCGCCATTATCGAATGTTGTGGATTTTCCAAAATCTAAAAATAGCACAATGTTCACTCGATGGAGTTAGCTTGGATTCGATATGCTTGAACTCTTTATTTGCCGCAAGGATATTGGAAACTTGAAAAAATGTACATAATAAAGAAAGAAAAAACTACAGTTATTTGCAGAAATGCACGGAAGCGATGTCACATGACTAGAAACATCGTATATTGTATGCCTATGAAAATGATTGACTGTGTACATACACATAAACGGGGAAGGGGACTGGTGTCAAGATATCACAGAAACTTTCATATGGACCCCCAATTTAAACAAGAAATATTAACTGCCCAGAATAAGTTGAATCAAGTTTGCTGTAATTGTATGGACTTGTTCTGCCTATTTCTTGTTCAACACCCCCTAAAAAAATCTCATCTATATAATATGTAGAAGAAGGAGTGGGACAGAAGCTGATGTTGAACTGCCATGTGAATCTATATTTCTTGTGTTTTGTGAAAACTTGTGAGGACCAACCTTTTAAAAAACTGATTTTGAAAAAAAATGTTATTAGTTTTGCCAGAAAAAAACCAGAAAAATTGTATATTAAATATACACAGATATTAAAATATAATTATGAATTGAAATGATACTTGTTGATGTAGATTTCATGAAAATGCATCAGTTATAGTACATATCATGTAGTACGTTTCATCAAATGGTTATACTATTACACACAGTGATTTCGCCGGCTTAGGCGCTTTAATGCCGCACCTCGCACTTACTCTGACAAACTTCCCCCCCCCCCCATGCTTCAAAAATTTTCTGGGGAAAACACTGTATTACAGCCTATTACAGTGTAATAGATGTCTGATTTTATCCGATTGTGATTTTATCTTATTTCCAATAAAAAATACGTTTTTAAATATGAAACAAACAAACATTCTTAGGATTCATACAAAAAAAAATATGATAAAATAAAAAAAAATCCCTACCTACCTAACCTAATTTTTTCATCAATGTTACCCTAAACACACAATTTTTTTTGTTAGGCCTTAAACTATTGCTGTTTATTTCTTTGTATTCATGTAATTAAGGATATAAAAGGGTGTAGGTATTTATACTAAAAGATTAAGGAGTTTCCTAACTGATTTACTACACTGATTTTTTAACGATAAAATGAAAATTTTGAGTTTTCTCAGGGGGTGTTATTTCTCAATAAAAGGATTTTTTCTAAAACTAAAGCTGATTATTTCTTTGTATTAATGCACTAAAGAAGAATTGATGGTGTAAGTCTTAATCCCAAAAGTTTTTGGGGGTCTACTTAGCGTTTAACTATACCTATTTTTGAACGTTAAAATGAAGAATATGGGTTCCTTCCTGAGGATGTCATTTTTTAATAAAGTGATTTTTCATTTAACTGATTTTGTTTATTTCTTCGTATTCATGTAATTAAGGATATATAAGGGTGTTAGCATTCATACCAAAAGATTTAGGGAGTTTCCTTAATGATTTAATATACTGAATTTTTAACGATAAACAGAAAATTATGAGTTTTCTTAGGGGGTGATATTTCTTTATAAAAGAATTTTGCCTAAAGCTAATGCTAATTATTTCTTTGTATTAATGTATTAAAGGATAAATTAGGGTGTAAGTATTAATTTTTAAACATTTATGAAGTCTCTTAAGCGTTTAAGTATATCCATTTGTTAACGTTAAAATGAATAATATGGGTTCCTTCATGGGGGTGTTATTTCTTAATAAAATGATTTTGCCTAAAACTATTGCTGTTTATTTCTTTGTATTCATGTAATTAAGGATATATAAGGGTGTAAGTATTCATACCAAAAGATTAAGGAGTTTCCTAACTGATTTACTACACTGATTTTTCAACGATAAAATGAAAAATTCGAGTTTTCTCAGGGGGTGTTATTTCTCAATAAAAGGATTTTTCCTGAAACTAAAGCTGATTATTTCTTTGTTTTAATGCACTAAAGGAGAATTGATGGTGTAAGTCTTAATCCCAAAAGTTTTTGGGGGTCTACTTAGCGTTTAACTATACCTACTTTTGAACGTTAAAATGAAGAATATGGGTTCCTTCCTGAGTATGTCATTTTTTAATAAAGTGATTTTTCATTTAACTGATTTTTTTTAATTCTTTGTATTCATGTAATCAAGGATATGTAAGGGTGTAAGTATTCATATCAAAAGATTTAGGGAGTTTCCAAACTAATTAAGTCTACTGATTTTTTTAACGATAAACAGAATATTTTGAGTTTTCTCAGGGGGTGTAATTTTTTTATAAAAGAATTTTATCTGAAACTAATGCTAATGATTTCTTTGTATTAATGTATCAAAGGAGAAATACGGGTGTTATTATTGATCCCAAAAGTTTTAGGGGGCTTCCGGAGCATTTAACTATATCCTTATTTTAACATTAAAATGAAGAATATTGGTTTCTTTCCAGGGATGTAATTTCTTTATAGAAATATTTGTCCTTAAATTAACACCGATTATTTCTTTGTAGGAATGTATTAATGGATAAATAAGGGTGCAAATATTGATCCGAAAAGATTTCGAGGGTTTCCTTAGTGTTTTACTTTACTGATTTGTTCACGTTAAACCGAAATTATTCAGCTCCTTGATGGGGTATAATTTTATAATAAAAGGAGTTTACTTGCACTTATGGAGATTATTTCTGTGTATTAATATCATTAAAGATAAATAAGGGTACAATCATTGATTACAAAAGACTTAACAACATTTTTTGTAAATGTCTCACATACACACTTTTCTGTATATTCGTTCGTCATTGTATGAAGTTTACAACATTATTCTGAATAGTATATTTCATCGATAACACTTAAAAGAAACTATTATAACAGTTTAAGATGTGTAACTACATTTAGTTTAAACGCTTGACACCCAACATGTATTGTACACAATGTACATATAACATTCGTCAATTATATGTTGTAAATAAACAACTACGGGATCAACAGTTGACAAAACAATCAAGTACAGTATAAAGAACAAATATTTACACTTATTTTATGCAAACCTACCTTGCATTAGTCTGATTTAATCCCAAAACACAAGTATAATCCATGTCACCTTGAAATCATTTTCTCACAAATGTTTTTTTTCAACACCGAGCCCGATCGAATCTCGAACCCGATAATTTCCGGCTAGTGTTTTGGGCCTTTTTCTCTGTTGTAATTGGTGTAGAATGACACTGAAATAAAACAAGAATATTTGATTTATTTCCAGTAACTCTTATTGCCATAATCACAAGAATTTATGGTCCCTACAAAAAAAGTGTTACTTGTAACTTAATCCAATATTTTGGTCCTCTAAACCCCAGAGATTTATTTTAAGGAAATTCATAAAATATTGCATCAAATGGACATTTTCTTCATGATTTATTGTTTATTGTAAAGTTCTTAAGAGATTATAACTAAAATATTTCACAGTTAAAGCCTCTGAAAAAAATTGGACCCCCTCGAGTAAGCCCATTTTTCTCTACTTTTGGTCAAATAAAGCACATACTGTATGGGGTCTAAATTTGTAATGCTCCTTGTTAATATTAATTTCTGCCTGATTTATTCTTTAATTACATGTATTCAAGAGAATATAACAAATGAATTTCACAATTAAAGCCCTTTAAAAGTTTAAGGGACCTTGGAGTAGACCCATTTTTTTCAATTTTGGATAAAATAAAGTGCAGACTGCGCAGGGTGTAAACTAAAAATAAGCATCATATTGTTGATTTCTACATGATTTATTGTTTATTGTAAAGCCCTTAAGAGATTATAACTGAAAAACTCTACAGTTAAACCCTCTGAATAAAATTTGACCCACTTGAAAAAGCCATTAAATTTCAATTTGACGTTAAATATTGGGCATAGTAAGTCCCTTCGGAAACCCTCTAAATCTTAGGTATCAATATTTCAAGCATTATTTGTCCTAATACACATATATACAAAGGATATAGGACCCTTAGTTAAAAGAATTACCCCTCTGTTATGAATTTATACCCCCTCATTTTACCAATAAATTTCAATTTGACATTAAATATAGGGCATACTAAATCCCTTCGGAAACTCTCTAATCTTTGAATACCAATATTTCAACCCTTATTTACCTTAATACACATCAATAAAAAGGAATAAGGACCATTAGTTAAAAGAAATACCCCTCTGTTATGAATTTATACCCACCTAAGAAAACCTATAATTTTTTATTTACCGGAAATAAGATGGTATAATAAATCCTATCTGACCCCCAATAAATCTCAAAGTATGAACAATTCAACCCTAATTTATCCTAATACACATTATAACGAAGGAATAAGAACCACTAGAGCAAAGGACTATCTCTTGATTATGAATTTATACCCCCCTCATTATACCAATAAATTTCAATTTGACGTTAAATATAGGGCATACTAAATCCCTTCGGAAACTCTCTAATCTTTGAATATCAATATTTCAACCCTTATTTACCTTAATACACATCAATACAAAGGAATTAAGACCTTTAGTTAAAAGAATTACCCCTCTGTTATAAATTTATACCCAACTAAGAGAACCTATAATTTTCAAATTACCGAAAATAATATAGTACACTTAATTCATTCTGACCCCAAATAAATCTCAAAGTATGAACATTTCAACCCTAATTTATCCTAATACACATTATAACAAAGGAATAAGAACCACTAGAGCAAAGAACTATCGCTTGATTATGAATTTATACCCCCCTGAGTACACTCCTAAATTTTCATTTGACGACAAATATATGGTATACTAAATCCCTCCTGACCCCCACTAAACCTTTAAGTATTAATATTTATACCCTATTTTATCCTAATACACATCAAAACAAAGGAAGAAGCAGCATTAGTTTAAAGAAATACCCATGTATTATGAATTTAAACCCCCCTGAGAATACCCCAAAATTTCCATTTGACGTAAAATATGAAGCCTACTAAATCCCTCCTGACCCCCACTAAACCTGTGAGTATAAATATTTCTAGGCTACTTTATCCTAAAACACATTAAAACAAAGGATTTAGCAGCATTAGTTCAAACAAATACCCCTGTATTATGAATTACTATCCCCCAGAAAATGCCCAAAAATTCCATTTTGACGTTAAATATAATGAATACTAAATCCCTCCTGACCCCCACTAAATCTTTTAGTATTAAAATTTCTGCCCTATTTTCTCCTAGTACACATGAAAACAACAGATTTAACACCATTAGTACAAAGAAATACCCCTGTACTATGAATTAATACCCCCCAGAGAATGCCCAAAAATTTCCATTGAACGTTAAATATTTGGTATACTAAATCTCTTAGACCCCCACTAAACCTTTAAGTATTAAAATGTCTACCCTATTTTATTCTAATACACATCAAAACAAAGGATAAAATACCATTAGCTTAAAGAAATACCCTTGTATTATGAATTTATACCCCTGTGAGAATACCCAAAAAATTCCATTTGACGTTAAATATATGGTATACTAAATCCCTTCGGAAACCCTCTAAATCTGTAAGTATCAATATTTCAACCCTAATTTATCCTAATACGCATCAAAACAAAGGAAAAAATACCATTAGCTCAAAGAAATACCCATGTATTATGAATTTATACCCTTCTTAGAATACCAAAAATTTCCATTTGACGTTAAATATAATGAATACTAAATCCCTTCTAACCCCCACTAAATCTTTTAGTATTAAAATTTCTGCCCTATTTTATCCAAGTACACATTAAAACAAAAGATTTAACACCAATAGTATAAAGAAATACCCCTGTATTATGACTTTATACCCCCCAGAAAATGCCCAAAAATTTTCATTGAATGTTAAATATTTGGTATACTAAATCCCTCCTGACCCCCACTAAACCTTTAAGTATTGACATTTCTACCCTATTTTATTCTAATACACATCAAAACAAAAGATAAAATACCATTAGCTTAAAGAAATACCCCTGTATTATGAATTTAAACTCCTCTGAGAATACCAAACAATTTCCATTTCACGTTAAATATAATGAATACTAAATCCCTCCTGACCCCCACTAAACCTATAAGTATTAATATATTTACCCTATTTTATCCTAAAACACATTATAACAAAGGATTTAGCAGCATTAGTTTAAAGAAAAAGCCCTGCAATATGAATTTATACCCCCCTGAGAATACCCAAAAATTTCAATTTGACGTTAAATATAAAGCATACTTAATCCCTCCTGACCCCCACTATACCTCTAAGTATGAATATTTGTACCCTATTTTATCCAAGTACACATGAAAACAAAAGATTTAACACCATTAGTATAAAGAAGTATCTCTGTATTAGGAATTTATACCCCCCAGAGAATGCCCAAAAATTTCCATTTCACGTTAAATATTTGGTATACTAAATCCCTCCTGACCCCCACTTAACCTTTAAGTATTAAAATTTATACCCTATTTTATCCTAATACACATCAAAACAAAGAATAAAATACCTTTAGCTTAAATAAAGACCCATGTATTATGAATTTATACCCCTGTGAGAATACCCAAAAATTTCCATTGAACATTAAATATAATGAATACTAAATCCCTCCTGACCCCCACTAAATCTTTTAGTATTAAAATTTCTGCCCTATTTTATCCTAGTACACATGAAAACAAAAGATTTAACACCATTAGTATAATGAAATACCCCTGTATTATGACTTTATACCCACCAGAGAATGCCCAAAAATTTCCATTGAACGTTAAATATTTGGTATACTAAATCTCTCCTGACCCCCACTAAACCTTTAAGTATTAAAATGTCTACCCTATTTTATCCTAAAACACATCAAAACAAAGGATAAAATACCATTAGCTTAAAGAAATACCCCTGTATTATGAATTTATACCCCCATGAGAATACCCAAAAATTTCCATTTCAGTTAAATATAATGAATACTAAATCCCTCCTGACCCCCACTAAACCTATGAATATTAATATTTCTCCCCTTATTTATCCTAATTTACATTCAAACAAAGATGTAAGGACCCATAGATAACAGAAGTACCCTTGTATTATCAATTTATACCCCCCTGAGTATACCCATAATTTTCAATTTGACGTTAAATATATGGTATACTAAATCCCTTCGGAAACCCTCTAAATCTGTAAGTATCAATATTTCTACCCTTAATTATCCTAATGCATACTAAGAGCAAGGAGATATCATGACCAGTTTAAAGAAATACCCTTGTATTATGAATTTATACCTGCCAAAGTAAACCCATAATTTTGAATTTCCCGCTAATTATATGGTGTACTAAATCCCCTGGACCACCTCTTAATCTATAAGCATCAATATTTCTACCCTCATTTATCCTAATATACATTCAAACAAAGATGTTAGGACCCATAGATAACAGAAGTACCCTTGTATTATCAATATATACCCCCCTGAGTATACCCATAATTTTCAATTTGAAGTTAAATATATGGTATACTAAATCCCTTTGGAAACCCTCTAAATCTGTAAGTATCAATATTTCTACCCTTAATTATCCTAATGCATACTAAGAGCAAGGAGATATCATGACAAGTTTAAAGGAATACCCTTGTATTATGAATTTATACCTGCCAAAGTAAATCCATAATTTTGAATTTCCCGCTAATTATATGGTGTACTAAATCACCAGGACCACCTCTTAATCTATAAGTATCAATATTTCTACCCTCATTTATCCTAATATACATTAAAACAAAGATGTTAGGACCCATAGATAACAGGAGTACCTTGTCTTATCAATTTATACCCCCCTGAGTATACCCATAATTTTCAATTTGACATTAAATATATGGCATACTAAATCCCTTTGGAAACCCTCTAAATCTGTAAGTATCAATATTTCTACCCTTAATTATCCTAATACACATGAAAACAAAGGAACAAGGACCCTTAGTTAAAAGAATTACCCCTTTGCTATGAATTTATACCCACCTAAGTGAACCTATAATTTTCAATTTACTTGAAATAATATGGTATACTAAATCCATTCTGACCCCCACTAAATCTCTAAGTATGAACAATTCAACCTTAATTTATCCTAATACACATTAAGATGAAGGAATAAGGACCACTAGATCAAAGTATTTCCTCTTAATTATGAATTTATACCCCCCTCATTATACCAATAAATTTCAATTTGACGTTAAATATTGGACATATTAAGACCCTTTGGAAACCCTGTAAATCTCAAAGTATCAATAGTTCAACCCTTATTTATCCTAACACACATCAAAACAAAGTAATTAGAACACTTATTTAAAGGAATTACCCCTCTGTTATGAATTTATACAAATCTGAGTATTCCCATAAATTTCAATTTGAAGTTAAATATTTGGCATACTAAATCCCTTCAGAAATCCTCTAATCTCTAAATATCAATATTTCAGCCCTTATTTACCCTAATACACATGAAATCAAAGGAATTAGGACCCTTAGTTAAAAAAATTACCCCTCTGCTATGAATTTATACCCACCCAAGAGAACCTATAATTTTCAATTTACCGAAAATAATATGGTATACTAAATCCATTATAACCCCCACTTTATCTATAAGTATGAACAATTCAACCCTAAATTATCCTTATACACATTATAACAAAGGAATAAGAACCACTAGATCAAAGGATTACCTCTTAATTATGAATTTATACCCCCCTAAGTGAACCCATTAATTTCAATTTGACGTTAAATATAGTGCAAACTAAATCCCCTCTGACACCCTCTAAATTGTTAAGTATGAATATTTTAACACTAATTTATCCTGATATACATAAAAGCAAAGAAATAACCACATAAGTTTAAAGTATCACCCCTTTTTTGAAAATTCGGAGCCCCTTAAGTGTTACCATAATGTTAAATAAACGTTAAAGATATGGTAGCGACATCTTTGAAGTTGTCGATCATGATCATTATCCTTACGTTAATTCAAGTATTTCGACATCCTGTCAATGCGATAACCCTTAAAAGTTAACGGTATTGACTTAATTTTAACGATTTTGATCCGCTCAAAAAATTTACCCTATCAGTGATGATGAGGAAAAAAGTGACAAAAACAGGGTCACGGTACTCCGAAGTTATCTATTATTTTGAAAATCTTTACGTTATTTCAAGTTTTTCGACATCCAATCAATGCGATAATCCTAAATAGTTAACGATATAATCTTGATTTGAATGATTTATATCCGTTCAACAATTTTCACTTTCCCCCACTTTTCAAGAGATTAAGTTACGAGGCACAGGACCAAGCCCGTGGTTAGACATGTCGTGGAGATCTGGGCCGCTATGGGAAATCTTGGATATTTTGAGGCGGAATATGGTCTCGCGACATGAAATAAAGTGGATTACATAAAAAAGTAACCGATACAATCATATTTTAGATCTATTTTGACGCTTTTTGGATTTCCATTTGGACTTAGAAATTTTGACCGAAAATGCAAATTACAAGAGAGCACAGGGTAAACCGTACAAAATAGGATCCTTCTTTGCATATATCTGAGATATATCCACCGAAACATGATAATTTCTCCCCATGAGTTCAGAATATAGGAATAAATAAAAAAATAAGAGCCGAAAAGGGATGTTTTTAGTGGAAAAATAGAGATTTTAGGGGGTCTCAAGGTCACTAACATAAGATAGGTTAAATGTTTGCATATATTTAAGATACATGTGATAAAACATAATGATTAATGCAAAAAAGTCTGCTAACCCTGCATAAATAAAAGAATTAGAGCCAAAAAAGGACAAATTGACCATTGAGTTACCAAAAATGTGCCAGATTGTAAGTTACAATACTCATTAATTAGATGTCCCAGGTGAGCTAAAAGTGACTAACGTTAATGAGTATTGTCCAAAGTATCATTAGTAACCAATTGTTTTCCAATTACAGCATAAAAAATGCTAACCCCAGCATTGGACCAGTTACTATATAACATGATTAAAAAAATTAAGTTACAAAGCACACTTTTTAGAAGTAGTTCTCTGACGTTATTTCCGGTTATTTCTGTACCAAGTCTAGCTAAAGTATAGAACTCATTAAAATCTTGCTATTTATACCTGAAAATAACTATTAGAACCAAAAAATAAGCTAACCACAGGTGGTTGAAAAATGTGCTTTTGTAACTTAATCCCAAAAATCGAAAATTTTGAAAAATGCGATATTTTCCAAAAAAAACGATTTTTGAGCAGGAATAAAAGCATAACAGTGTTCCTTATCTAAATTCCAATGTTTCCACCAAGTTTGAATGCTCTACGACGATAAATAAGAAAAGTGTTGAGGAAGACTGAATTTTTTGCACCATAGTGAAGATGATCCTGAGATTTGTATACCCCACCAGTCCTAAATTTTTTCCTGAATTTTTACAGCTTTTTTACTTTTAGGGGGTTAGGTGGGGGTTAGAATCCAACTTAAAAAACAGAGAGCTAACCCCAATTGGCCACCCAGAACGTTTCTAACCCCCTGTAAATAAAGGACCAAAATGAAAAGTGTGATTTGTAACTTAAAAAATTTTTGAGTTCCAAATTTTTTGACTTCCAATAGGGGGTTAGAGGACTTTTTCATTTTAGATTGTAGTTTTGACCTATATAAACAATCTAAAACAAACAGGTTCTCTAACCCCGGGGTTTTAAGCCCAAACCCCAGCCTTTGAAAGATTAAGTTACAAAAAGTGTACCGCCGACGCTAATTAGGGTTAGGGTTAGGGTTAGGGTTAGGGTTAGGGTTAGGGTTAGGGTTAGGGTTAGGGTTAGGGTTAGGGTTAGGGGTTAGGGTTAGGGTTAGGGTTAGGGTTAGGGTTAGGGTTAGGGTTTGGGTTAGGGTTAGGGTTAGGGTTAGGGTTAGGGTTAGGGTTAGGGTTAGGGTTAGGGTTAGGGTTAGGGGTTAGGGTTAGGGTTAGGGTTAGGGTTAGGGTTAGGGTTAGGGTTAGGGGAGTGGGTCAAAAAGCACGCTTTTTGTAACTTAAAAGCACACTTTTTGTAACTTAAGCCAAAAAAGTGTGCTTTGTAACTTAAAAAAGTGTGCTTTTGTAACTTAAGAGTGTGCTTTGTAACTTATAAAGTGTTAATCGTAACATAAAGTTTCGGGGTTTGCCGACTTTGTCTGTTTTCATTTTTGACCGTTAGCGTATCCTTAAATAACATCGAAAACGGTCTCTAACCCTCTGGGTCCCGTCGCAATATCTTCGATAGTCTCTGAGATAGCTAACCCCGGTAGCGACACTTTTGTAACTTAAGGACCATCACGGATCAGATATCCAGAGTCGGGGGGTGAAATTGTTGAACGCTTATAAATCGTTAAAATAAACATTATATCGTTAACTTATGAGGTTTATCGCATTGTCTGGACATCGAAATACTTGAATTTACATAAACGTATTCATGTTGCTGTCTATTTTTGGAGATTTTCTGACCTGAACTAGTCACTTGATGTATTTTATTATTTGATAGGGTGAATTTTTTGAACGAGTCGAAATCGACAAAAACTCGATTAAATTATTACTCGATTAGTATTGTCGCATTGCCCTGTCATGGAAATACTTGAATTAATGTCAAGATAGTCGTTTATCTCTATTTTTTTGGAGATGTTTGAACCTGATTGTTATGTATTATCTATGCAGCTCTGACTATGCGGGGCCACTAGGCTATCTGCCCACTTTGCACCAGCTTTCTCTTCCATTATGCCTAGGGAGGGAATTGAACCCTCGTACATAGTCATAGAACTGCATACTACCCACAAACAAACAAGATTTATCTCTGTCTCTCTCTTTCTCTCTCTCAATTAGATTACATAATCACCAATACAGCTGATATGGTGTATTCGAGCACATTTCCTGTTATCAACCAGGAAAAGGAGTGGGTTCAATTCCCACTGTCAACAAAAAATGGTGATACATGCACAATCTTATAAGTATCTTTTGACAAGCACAACACTTCTTCTTATAGCTATTTGTGACATTTTCTCTCAGAAGCACTTTGAATGTTTTAGAAGCAATTTGTCCTATCATGATGTATACAGTTCTGACTATGTGGGGCCACTAGGCTATCTGCCCGCTTTGCACCAGCTTGTTCCATATGCCTAGGGAGGGAATCGAACCCTCGTACATAGTCATTGAACTGAACTACTAACAAAGATCTCTCTTGCTCTCTCTCTCTTAATTAGATTACATAATCACCAATAAAGCTGATATGGTGTATTCGAGCACATTTCCTGTTACCCCCCAGGAAAAGGAGTGGGTTCAATTCCCACTATCAACAGAAAATAGGTGATACATGTACAATCTAATGGTTAATTTTTATCAAATAAAACACTTGTTCTTATAGCTATCTGTGTCATTTTCTGTCAGTAGCACTTTGAATGTTTTAGAAGCAATTAATTCTATCGTTATGTATATAGCTCTGACTATGCGGGGCCACTAGGCTATCTGCCCACTTTGCACCAGCTTGTTCCATTATGCCTAGGGAGGGAATCGAGCCCTCGTACATAGTCACTGAACTGTACCATTTACAAACAAAGATCTCTCTCTTTCTCTGAATTAGATTTTGTAATCATCAATAAAGCTGATATGATGTATTTGAGCACATTTCCTGTTGTCAACCAGGAAAAGGAGTGGGTTTAATTCCTACTATTAACAGAAAAAAAAGAATACATCTATAATCTACTGGTTAACTTTAATCAAGCACAACACTTCTTATATTTGTGACATTTTCTCTAAGAAGCACTTTAAATGTTTTTGAATCAATTTATTCCATCATGATTATAATTACAGCTCTGACTATGCGGGGCCACTAGGCTATCTGCCCGCTTTGCACCAGCTTTCTGTTCCATAATGCCTAGGGAGGGAATCGAACCCTCGTGCATAGTCATGGAACTGTACTACTTAAAAACAAAAAATAAACGGTTTAAAGGTTATTTAGCTGATTATCCTTCAGCATATGGAGAAGACCATCTCAGTAGTGTACATGGAGGCGGTGGATACTGAACTTATAGCTAAATGCATTAAATTTCATCATGTTTCTACTTTCAGGTAACTGTACTCAAGATATAAATCAAGATAAAAGAGAGGATTAAAAGATAAAAATACCAAAGCAAAGTGATTAACTCTTTTCCCCTTAGAGGTTTCTATCCTTTAACCCTTAATGACGCGTTTTGACGACCCTGGCCATATCCTTAATGACGACTTTTGACGCACCCTATATACAGCTCTTAATTAGACCCCTCAACACCTGTTGTTTATTATAAACATTGACTGGTATACACCTGGCCATGTATACGGATGGTTGTTCACTCATTCTAAATAAAGATATCACGTGATTTACCTGTGTATGGTGGCGTGATGCATTACTACAATAAACAAAGATGGCGGACTACGATGTGGACATCGCACATGTTTTCAATTTTTGTTTATAATCAAGTTTAGAGGCAGAATTTTCTAGATTTATTGGTAGTGAGATAGAATAATGAAAGCCAGATGTCAAATTCATGCAAAATTTTGTGGAAAAATCTGTGTAGTTACAGAAAACGGAACACAAGGTGTGCATTACCTGCAACCCCTAAATACACGAATATACCAGTAAATTTGAATTTTTTTAAAAAGTTAACACACTTATTTTGTTAACATGTTAGATTTATCAAATCCTCTTACACCATTTATTGGAAAAAATCGTAAATATAAGTCTGAAAACGATAGACATGAATTGAAAAGTCAACCACAGGTAGATTTAATTATTTACTATCAAAAAACGAATTCCGTAATGACAATGGAATCTTTCTATAAAAATTATTAAATAATCATTTGTAATACACACAGTTTGACATATGTTTATCAAGTATCTGTAGTGAAATTATTCTTAATAAAGCTTCAATGTAGAACACTCCGTTGTATTTTCATATACCTGTTAGCACCTGTATTGTTTTATTAGTGACTTAAATAATTTTTTTTTCAATGAATATTGAAAATTTAATTCATTACAAATCCATTGATATATAATTTTCTATGTGTTTGAATTGCTAAGACCTGTAATAAGTATATTCAAAAACACACACCAGCTGTTTTCAGTTCATCTGAAAACAGTCTAAGGGTAGCCCAGGGTAGAGTGTTAAGGATATGGCCTATGCGTCAAAAGGTGGCATTAAGGGGTAAAGAGTTAAGAATATAGATTTTTAAATGATAAATTCATAACAATGGCTTTCCTACAGGGGGTGTAAGTTCAAAATAATATGATTATCCTCTAAACTAATGGTCATTACTTCTTTGTATCAAGGTAACTTAGGATAAATTAGGATATAAATACTGATCTATTAAGATTAAGGGGGTTTACTTAGCGGTTAACGATACTGATTTTTCAATGATAAAATGAAAATTATGGGTTTTCTGATGGGGGTTTGATTTTGAAATAAAGGGATTTTTCCTAAAGGTAAAGGTGTTTATTACTTTGTATTGATGTGATATAGGTTTAATTAGGGAACAAATATTGATCCCAAAAGATTTAGGGAGTTTCTTAAGTGATTAACTATACCGATTTTCAACAAGAAATTGAAAATTATGGATTGTTTTAGGGGGGTATAATTTCTTAATGAAAGAATTTCTCCTGAAACTAATGCTGATTATTTCTTTGTATTTATGTAGTCAAGAAGAAATGAAGGTGTAAGTCTTAATCCCAAACGTTTTTGATGGTCTACTAAGCGTTTAACTATATCCATTTTTGAACGTTAAACTGAAGAATATGGGTTCTTTCCTAGGGATGTAATTTCTTAATTAAATGATTTTTCATTTAACTAATGCTGTTTAATTCTTGGTTTTATTGTAATAAAGGATAAATGAGGGTTGAGGTAACAATTCTGAAACATTTATGGGGTCTCTCAAGCGTTTAAGTATTACCGTTTGTTAATGCTAAAATAGAAAAAATTGGTTCTTTCTTGGAGTTGATATTTCATAATGAAATGATTTTGCCTTCAACTATTGCTGTTTATTTCTTTGTTTTCATGTAATGAAGATTAAATATGCATGTAGGTATTCATAACAAAAGATTTAGGGAGTTTCCTAAATGATTTACTACACTGATTTTTTAACAATAAAATGAAAATTATGGGTTTTGCCTGAAGGTGTTATTTCTCAATAAAAGGATTTTTTCCTGAAACTAAAGCTGATTATTTCTTTGTATTAATGCACTAAAGGAGAATTGAGGGTGTAAGTCATAATCTCAAAAGTTTTAGGAGGTCTACTAAGCGTTTAACTATATCCATTTTTTAACGTTAAAATGAAGAATATGGGTTCCTTCATGGGGATGTAATTTCTTAATAAAAAGATTTTTCATTTGACTAATGCTGTTTATTTCTTTGTATTCATGTAATTAAGATTATATAAGGGCGTAAGTATTCATACAAAAAGATTTAGGGAGTCTCTTAAGCGTTTAATTATCTCAGTTTGTTAACGTTAAAACGAAGAATATGGGCTCCTTCATGGGGATGTAATTTCTAAATAAAAAGATTTTGCCATAAATTAATGCAATTTGTTTCTTTGTATTCATGTAATTAAGGATATATAAGGGTGTTAGCATTCATACCAAAAGATTTCGGGAGTTTCCTTAATGATTTAATATACTGAATTTTAAACGATAAACAGAAAATTATGAGTTTTCTCAGGGGGTGTAATTTCTTTATAAAAGGATTTTGCCTAAAGCTAATGCTGATTATTTCTTTGTATTAATGTATTAAAGGATAAATTAGGGTGTAAGTATTAATTTTTAAACATTTATGGAGTCTCTTAAGCGTTTAAGTATATCCATTTGTTAACGTTAAAATGAATAAAATGGGTTCCTTCATGGGGGTGATATTTCTTAATAAAATGATTTTGCCTTAAACTATTGCTGTTTATTTCTTTGTATTCATGTAATTAAGGATATAAAAGGGTGTAAGTATTCATACCAAAAGATTAAGGAGTTTCCTAACTGGTTTACTACACTGATTTTCTAACGATAAAATGAAAATTTTGAGTTTTCTCAGGGGGTGTTATTTCTCAATAAAAGGATTTTCCCTAAAACTAAAGCTGATTATTTCTTTGCATTAATGCACTAAAGGAGAATTGATGGTGTAAGTCTTAATCCCAAAAGTTTTTGGGGGTCTTCTTAGCGATTAACTATACCTATTTTTGAACGTTAAAATGAAGAATATGGGTTCCTTCCTGAGGATGTCATTTTTTAATAAAGTGATTTTTCATTGAACTGATTTTGTTCATTTCTTCGTATTCATGTAATTAAGGATATATAAGGGTGTAAGCATTCATACCAAAAGATTTAGGGAGTTTCCTTAATGATTTAATATACTGAATTTTTAACGATAAACAGAAAATTATGAGTTTTCTCAGGGGGTGTAATTTCTTTATAAAAGGATTTTGCCTAAAGCTAATGCTAATTATTTCTTTGTATTAATGTATTAAAGGACAAATTGGGGTGTAAGTATTAATTTTTAAACATTTATGGAGTCTCTTAAGCGTTTAAGTATATCCATTTGTTAACGTTAAAATGAATAAAATGGGTTCCTTCATGGGGGTGATATTTCTTAAAAAAATGATTTTGCCTAAAACAATTGCTGTTTATTTCTTTGTATTCATGTAATTAAGGATATATCAGGGTGTAAGTATTCATACCAAAACATTAAGGAGTTTCCTAACTGATTTACTACACTGATTTTTTAACGATAAAATGAAAATTTTGAGTTTTCTCAGGGGGTGTTATTTCTCAATAAAAGGATTTTTTCTAAAACTAAAGCTGATTATTTCTTTGAATTAATGCACTAAAGGAGAATTGATGGTGTAAGTCTTAATCCCAAAAGTTTTTGGGGGTCTACTTAGCGTTTAACTATAGCTATTTTTGAACGTTAAAATGAAGAATATGGGTTCCTTCCTGAGGATGTCATTTTTTAATAAAGTGATTTTTCATTTAACTGATTTTGTTTATTTCTTCGTATTCATGTAATTAAGGATATATAAGGGTGTTAGCATTCATACCAAAAGATTTAGGGAGTTTCCTTAATGATTTAATATACTGAATTTTTAACGATAAACAGAAAATTATGAGTTTTCTCAGGGGGTGATATTTCTTTATAAAAGGATTTTGCCTAAAGCTAATGCTAATTATTTCTTTGTATTAATGTATTAAAGGATAAATTAGGGTGTAAGTATTAATTTTTAAACATTTATGAAGTCTCTTAAGCGTTTAAGTATATCCATTTGTTAACGTTAAAATGAATAATATGGGTTCCTTCATGGGGGTGATATTTCTTAATAAAATGATTTTGCCTAAAACTATTGCTGTTTATTTCTTTGTATTCATGTAATTAAGGATATATAAGGGTGTAGGTATTCATACCAAAAGATTAAGGAGTTTCCTAACTGATTTACTACACTGATTTTTCAACGATAAAATGAAAAATTTGAGTTTTCTCAGGGGGTGTTATTTCTCAATAAAAGGATTTTTCCTGAAACTAAAGCTGATTATTTCTTTGAATTAATGCACTAAAGGAGAATTGATGGTGTAAGTCTTAATCCCAAAAGTTTTTGGGGGTCTACTTAGCGTTTAACTATAGCTATTTTTGAACGTTAAAATGAAGAATATGGGTTCCTTCCTGAGGATGTCATTTTTTAATAAAGTGATTTTTCATTTAACTGATTTTGTTTATTTCTTTGTATTCATGTAATCAAGGATATATAAGGGTGTAAGTATTCATATCAAAAGATTTAGGGAGTTTCCAAACTAATTAAGTCTACTGATTTTTTTAACGATAAACAGAATATTTTGAGTTTTCTCAGGGGGTGTAATTTTTTTTATAAAAGAATTTTATCTGAAACTAATGCTAATGATTTCTTTGTATTAATGTATCAAAGGAGAAATACGGGTGTTATTATTGATCCCAAAAGTTTTAGGGGGCTTCCGGAGCATTTAACTATATCCCTATTTTAACATTAAAATGAAGAATATTGGTTTCTTTCCACGGATGTAATTTCTTTATAGAAATATTTGTCCTTAAATTAACACCGATTATTTCTTTGTAGGAATGTATTAATGGATAAATAAGGGTGCAAATATTGATCCGAAAAGATTTCGAGGGTTTCCTTAGTGTTTTACTTTACTGATTTGTTCACGTTAAACCGAAATTATTCAGCTCCTTAATGGGGTATAATTTTATAATAAAAGGAGTTTACTTGCACTTATGGAGATTATTTCTGTGTATTAATATCATTAAAGATAAATAAGGGTACAATCATTGATTACAAAAGACTTAACAACATTTTTTGTAAATGTCTCACATACACACTTTTCTGTATATTCGTTCGTCATTGTATGAAGTTTACAACATTATTCTGAATAGTATATTTCATCGATAACACTTAAAAGAAACTATTATAACAGTTTAAGATGTGTAACTACATTTTGTTTAAACGCTTGACACCCAACATGTATTGTACACAATGTACATATAACATTCGTCAATTATATGTTGTAAATAAACAACTACGGGATCAACAGTTGACAAAACAATCAAGTACAGTATAAAGAACAAATATTTACACTTATTTTATGCAAACCTACCTTGCATTAGTCTAATTTAATCCCAAAACACAAGTATAATCCATGTCACCTTGAAATCATTTTATCACAAATGTTTTTTTTCAACACCGAGCCCGATCGAATCTCGAACCCGATAATTTCCGGCTAGTGTTTTGGGCCTTTTTCTCTGTTGTAATTGGTGTAGAATAACACTGAAATAGAACAAGAATATTTGATTTATTTCCAGTAACTCTTATTGCCATAATCACAAGAATTTATGGTCCCTACAAAAAAAGTGTTACTTGTAACTTAATCCAATATTTTGGTCCTCTAAACCCCAGAGATTTATTTTAAGGAAATTCATGAAATATTGCATCAAATGGACATTTTCTTCATGATTTATTGTTTATTGTAAAGTTCTTAAGAGATTATAACTAAAATATTTCACAGTTAAAGCCTCTGAAAAAAATTGGACCCCCTCGAGTAAGCCCATATTTCTCTACTTTGGGTCAAATAAAGCACATACTGTAGGGGGTCTAAATTTGTAATGCTCCTTGTAAATATTAATTTCTGCCTGATTTATTCTTTAATTACATGTATTCAAGAGAATATAACAAATGAATTTCACAATTAAAGCCCTTTAAAAGTTTAAGGGACCTTGGAGTAGACCCATTTTTTTCAATTTTGGATAAAATAAAGTGCAGACTGCGCAGGGTGTAAACTTAAAAATAAGCAACAAATTGTTGATTTCTACATGATTTATTGTTTATTGTAAAGCCCTTAAGAGATTATAACTGAAAAACTCTACAGTTAAACCCTCTGAAAAAAATTTGACCCACTTGAAAAAGCCATTAAATTTCAATTTGACGTTAAATATTGGGCATAGTAAGTCCCTTCGGAAACCCTCTAAATCTTAGGTATCAATATTTCAAGCATTATTTGTCCTAATACACATATATACAAAGGATATAGGACCCTTAGTTAAAAGAATTACCCCTCTGTTATGAATTTATACCCCCTCATTATACCAATAAATTTCAATTTGACATTAAATATAGGGCATACTAAATCCCTTCGGAAACTCTCTAATCTTTGAATACCAATATTTCAACCCTTATTTACCTTAATACACATCAATAAAAAGGAATAAGGACCATTAGTTAAAAGAAATACCCCTCTGTTATGAATTTATACCCACCTAAGAAAACCTATGATTTTTTATTTACCGGAAATAAGATGGTATAATAAATCCTATCTGACCCCCAATAAATCTCAAAGTATGAACAATTCAACCCTAATTTATCCTAATACACATTATAACGAAGGAATAAGAACCACTAGAGCAAAGGACTATCTCTTGATTATGAATTTATACCCCCCTCATTATACCAATAAATTTCAATTTGACGTTAAATATAGGGCATACTAAATCCATTCGGAAACCCTCTAATCTTTGAATACCAATATTTCAACCCTTATTTACCTTAATACACATCAATACAAAGGAATTAAGACCTTTAGTTAAAAGAATTACCCCTCTGTTATAAATTTATACCCAACTAAGAGAACCTATAATTTTTAAATTACCGAAAATAATATAGTACACTTAATTCATTCTGACCACAAATAAATCTCAAAGTATGAACATTTCAACCCTAATTTATCCTAATACACATTATAACAAAGGAATAAGAACCACTAGAGCAAAGAACTATCGCTTGATTATGAATTTATACCCCCCTGAGTACACTCCTAAATTTTCATTTGACGACAAATATATGGTATACTAAATCCCTCCTGACCCCCACTAAACCTTTAAGTATTAATATTTATACCCTATTTTCTCCTAATACACATCAAAACAAAGGAAGAAGCAGCATTAGTTAAAAGAAATACCCATGTATTATGAATTTAAACCCCCCTGAGAATACCCCAAAATTTCCATTTGACGTAAAATATGAAGCCTACTAAATCCCTCCTGACCCCCACTAAACCTGTGAGTATAAATATTTCTAGGCTACTTTATTCTAAAACACATTAAAACAAAGGATTTAGCAGCATTAGTTTAAAGAAATACCCCTGTATTATGAATTACTACCCCCCAGAAAATGCCCAAAAATTCCATTTTGACGTTAAAGATAATGAATACTAAATCCCTCCTGACCCCCACTAAATCTTTAAGTATTAAAATTTCTGCCCTATTTTATCCTAGTACACATGAAAACAAAAGATTTAACACCATTAGTACAAAGAAATACCCCTGTACTATGAATTTATACCCCCCAGAGAATGCCCAAAAATTTTCATTGAATGTTAAATATTTGGTATACTAAATCTCTCCTGACCCCCACTAAACCTTTAAGTATTAAAATGTCTACCCTATTTTATCCTAATACACATCAAAACAACGGATAAAATACCATTAGCTTAAAGAAATACCCCTGTAATATGAATTTATACCCCTGTGAGAATACCCAAAAATTTCCATTTGACGTTAAATATATGGTATACTAAATCTCTTCGGAAACCCTCTAAATCTGTAAGCATCAATATTTCAACCCTAATTTATCCTAATACACATCAAAACAAAGAAAAAAATACCATTAGCTCAAAGAAATACCCCTGTATTATGAATTTATACCCTTCTTAGAATACCCAAAAATTTCCATTTGACATTAAATATAATGAATACTAAATCCCTTCTAACCCCCACTAAATCTTTAAGTATTAAAATTTCTGCCCTATTTTATCCTAGTACACATGAAAACAAAAGATTTAAAACCATTAGTACAAAGAAATACCCCTGTACTATGAATTTATACCCCCCAGAGAATGCCCAAAAATTTTCATTGAATGTTAAATATTTGGTATACTAAATCTCTCCTGACCCCCACTAAACCTTTAAGTATTAAAATGTCTACCCTATTTTATCTTAATACACATCAAAACAACGGATAAAATACCATTAGCTTAAAGAAATACCCCTGTAATATGAATTTATACCCCTGTGAGAATACCCAAAAATTTCCATTTGACGTTAAATATATGGTATACTAAATCTCTTCGGACACCCTCTAAATCTGTAAGCATCAATATTTCAACCCTAATTTATCCTAATACACATCAAAACAAAGAAAAAAATACCATTAGCTCAAAGAAATACCCCTGTATTATGAATTTATACCCTTCTTAGAATACCCAAAAATTTCCATTTGACGTTAAATATAATGAATACTAAATCCCTTCTAACCCCCACTAAATCTTTAAGTATTAAAATTTCTGCCCTATTTTATCCTAGTACACATTAAAACAAAAGATTTAACACCAATAGTATAAAGAAATACCCCTGTATTATGAATTTATACCCCCCAGAGAATGCCCAAATATTTCCATTGAATGTTAAATATTTGGTATACTAAATCTCTCCTGACCCCCACTAAACCTTTAAGTATTAAAATGTCTACCCTATTTTATCCTAATACACATCAAAACAAAGGATAAAATACCATTAGCTTAAAGAAATACCCCTGTATTATGAATTTATACCCCTGTGAGAATACCCAACAATTTCCATTTCACGTTAAATATAATGAATACTAAATCCCTCCTGACCCCCACTAAACCTATAAGTATTAATATATTTACCCTATTTTATCATAATACACATTAAAACAAAGGATTTAGCAGCATTAGTTTAAAGAAAAAGCCCTGCAATATGAATTTATACCCCCCTGAGAATACCCAAAAATTTCAATTTGACGTTAAATATAAAGCATACTTAATCCCTCCTGACCCCCACTATACCTCTAAGTATGAATATTTGTACCCTATTTTATCCAAGTACACATGAAAACAAAAGATTTAACACCATTAGTATAATGAAGTATCTCTGTATTAGGAATTTATACCCCCCAGAGAATGCCCAAAAATTTCCATTTGACGTTAAATATTTGGTATACTAAATCCCTCCTGACCCCCACTAAACCTTTAAGTATTAATATTTATACCCTATTTTATCCTAAAACACTTCAAAACAAAGAATAAAATACCTTTAGCTTAAATAAATACCCATGTATTATGAATTTATACCCCTGTGAGAATACCCAAAAATTTCCATTGAATGTTAAATATAATGAATACTAAATCCCTCCTGACCCCCACTAAATCTTTAAGTATTAAAATTTCTGCCCTATTTTATCCCAGTACACATGAAAACAAAAGATTTAACACCATTAGTATAATGAAATACCCCTGTATTATGACTTTATACCCCCCAGAGAATGCCCAAAAATTTCCATTGAACGTTAAATATTTGGTATACTAAATCTCTCCTGACCCCCACTAAACCTTTAAGTATTAAAATGTCTACCCCATTTTATCCTAATACACATCAAAACAAAGGATAAAATACCATTAGCTTAAAGAAATACCCCTGTATTATGAATTTATACCCCCATGAGAATGCCCAAAAATTTCCATTTCAGTTAAATATAATGAATACTAAATCCCTCCTGACCCCCACTAAACCTATGAGTATTAATATTTCTACCCTCATTTATCCTAATTTACATTCAAACAAAGATGTTAGGACCCATAGATAACAGAAGTACCCTTGTATTATCAATATATACCCCCCTGAGTATACCCATAATTTTCAATTTGACGTTAAATATATGGTATACTAAATCCCTTCGGAAACCCTCTAAATCTGTAAGTATCAATATTTCTACCCTTACTTATCCTAATGCATACTAAGAGCAAAGAGATATCATGACAAGTTTAAAGAAATACCCTTTTATTATGAATTTATACCTGCCAAAGTAAACCCATAATTTTGAATTTCCCGCTAATTATATGGTGTACTAAATCCCCTGGACCACCTCTTAATCTATAAGCATCAATATTTCTACCCTCATTTATCCTAATATACATTCAAACAAAGATGTTAGGACCCATAGATAACAGAAGTACCCTTGTATTATCAATATATACCCCCCTGAGTATACCCATAATTTTCAATTTGAAGTTAAATATATGGTATACTAAATCCCTTTGGAAACCCTCTAAATCTTTAAGTATCAATATTTCTACCCTTAATTATCCTAATGCATACTAAGAGCAAGGAGATATCATGACAAGTTTAAAGAAATACCCTTGTATTATGAATTTATACCTGCCAAAGTAAACCCATAATTTTGAATTTCCCACTAATTATATGGTATAGTAAATCCCCTGGACCACCTCTTAATCTATAAGTATCAATATTTCTACCCTCATTTATCCTAATATACATTCAAACAAAGATGTTAGGACCCATAGATAACAAGAGTACCCTTGTATTATCAATTTATACCCCCCTGAGTATACCAAGAAATTTCAATTTGACATTAAATATATGGCATACTAAATCCCTTCGGAAAACCCTCTAATCTCTGAATATCAATATTTCAGCCCTTATTCACCCTAATACACATGAAAACAAAGGAATAAGGACCCTTAGTTAAAAGAATTACCCCTTTGCTATGAATTTATACCCACCTAAGTGAACCTATAATTTTTAATTTACTTGAAATAATATGGTATACTAAATCCATTCTGACCCCCACTAAATCTCTAACTATGAACAATTCAACCTTAATTTATCCTAATACACATTAAGATGAAGGAATAAGGACCACTAGATCAAAGTATTTCCTCTTAATTATGAATTTATACCCCCCTCATTATACCAATAAATATCAATTTGACATTAAATATTGGACATATTAAGACCCTTTGGAAACCCTGTAAATCTCAAAGTATCAATAGTTCAACCCTTATTTATCCTAACACACATCAAAACAAAGTAATTAGAACACTTATTTAAAGGAATTACCCCTCTGTTATGAATTTATACAAATCTGAGTATTCCCATAAATTTCAATTTGAAGTTAAATATTTGGCATACTAAATCCGTTCAGAAATCCTCTAATCTCTAAATATCAATATTTCAGCCCTTATTTACCCTAATACACATGAAATCAAAGGAATTAGGACCCTTAGTTAAAAAAATTACCCCTCTGCTATGAATTTATACCCACCTAAGAGAACCTATAATTTTCAATTTACCGAAAATAATATGGTATACTAAATCCATTATAACCCCCACTTTATCTATAAGTATGAACAATTCAACCCTAAATTATCCTTCTACACATTATAACAAAGGAATAAGAACCACTAGATCAAAGGATTACCTCTTAATTATGAATTTATACCCCCCTAAGTGAACCCATTAATATCAATTTGACGTTAAATATAGTGCAAACTTAATCCCCTCTGACACCCTCTAAATCGTCAAGTATGAATATTTTAACACTAATTTATCCTGATATACATAAAAGCAAAGAAATAACCACATAAGTTTAAAGTATCACCCCTTTTTTGAGAATTCGGAGCCCCTTAAGTGTTACCATAATGTTAAATAAACGTTAAAGATATGGTAGCGACATCATTGAAGTTGTCGATCATGATCATTATCCTTACCTTAATTCAAGTATTTCGACATCCTGTCAATGCGATAACCCTTAAAAGTTAATGGTATTGACTTAATTTTAACGATTTTGATCATCTCAAAAAATTTACCCTATCAGTGATGATGAGGAAAAAAGTGACAAAAACAGGGTCACGGTACTCCGAAGTTATGTATTATTTTGAAAATCTTTACGTTATTTCAAGTTTTTCGACATCCAATCAATGCGATAATCCTAAATAGTTAACGATATAATCTTGATTTGAATGATTTATATCCGTTCAACAATTTTCACTTTCCCCCACTTTTCAAGAGATTAAGTTACGAGGCACAGGACCAAGCCCGTGGTTAGACATGTCGTCGAGATCTGGGCCGCTATGGGAAATCTTGGATATTTTGACGCGAAATATGGTCTCGCGACATGAAATAAAGTGGATTACATAAAAAAGTAACCGATACAATCATATTTCAGATCTATTTTGACGCTTTTTGGATTTCCATTTGGACTTAGAAATTTTGACCGAAAATGCAAATTACAAGAGAGCACAGGGTAAACCGTGCAAAATAGGATCCTTCTTTGCATATATCTGAGATATATCCACCGAAACATGATAATTTCTCCCCATGAGTTCAGAATATAGGAATAAATAAAAAAATAACAGCCAAAAAGGGATGTTTTTAGTGGAAAAATAGAGATTTTAGGGGGTCTCAAGGTCATTAACATAAGATAGGTTAAATGTTTGCATATATTTAAGATACATGTGATAAAACATAATGATTAATGCAAAAAAGTCTGCTAACCCTGCATAAATAAAAGAATTAGAGCCAAAAAAGGACAAATTGACCATTGAGTTACCAAAAATGTGCCAGATTGTAAGTTACAATACTCATTAATTAGATGTCCCAGGTGAGCTAAAAGTGACTAAGGTAAATGAGTATTGTCCAAAGTATCATTAGTAACCAATTGTTTTCCAATTACAGCATAAAAAATGCTAACCCCAGCATTGGACCAGTTACTATATAACATGATTAAAAAAATTAAGTTACAAAGCACACTTTTTAGAAGTAGTTCTCTGACGTTATTTCCGGTTATTTCTGTACCAAGTCTAGCTAAAGTATAGAACTCATTAAAATCTTGCTAATTATACCTGAAAATAACTATTAGAACCAAAAAATAAGCTAACCACAGGTGGTTGAAAAGTGTGCTTTTGTAACTTAATCCCAAAAATCGAAAATTTTGAAAAATGCGATATTTTCCAAAAAAACCGATTTTTGAGCAGGAATAAAAGCATAACAGTGTTCCTTATCTAAATTCCAATCTTTCCACCAAGTTTGAATGCTCTACGACGATAGATAAGAAAAGTGTTGAGGAAGACTGAATTTTTTGCACCATAGTGAAGATGATCCTGAGATTTGTATACCCCACCAGACCTAAATTTTTTCCTGAATTTTTACAGCTTTTTTACTTTTAGGGGGTTAGGTGGGGGTTTGAATCCATCTTAAAAAACAGAGAGCTAACCCCAATTGGCCACCCAGAACGTTTCTAACCCCCTGTAAATAAAGGACCAAAATGAAAAGTGTGATTTGTAACTTAAAAAAATTTTGAGTTCCAAATTTTTTGACTTCCAATACGGGGTTAGAGGACTTTTTCATTTTAGATTGTAGCTTTGACCTATATAAACAATCTAAAACAAACAGGTCCTCTAACCCCGGGGTTTTAAGCCCTAACCCCAGCCTTTGAAAGATTAAGTTACAAAAAGTGTACCGCCGACGCTAATTAGGGTTAGGGTTAGGGTTAGGGTTAGGGTTAGGGTTAGGGTTAGGGTTAGGGTTAGGGGAGTGGGTCAAAAAGCACACTTTTTGTAACTTAAAAGCACACTTTTTGTAACTTAAGCCAAAAAAGTGTGCTTTGTAACTTAAAAAAGTGTGCTTTTGTAACTTAAGAGTGTGCTTTGTAACTTATAAAGTGTTAATCGTAACATAAAGTTTCGGGGTTTGCCAACTTTGCCTGTTTTTATTTTTGACCGTTAGCGTATCCTTAAATAACATCGAAAACGGTCTCTAACCCTCTGGGTCCCGTCGCAATATCTTCGATAGTCTCTGAGATAGCTAACCCCGGTAGCGACACTTTTGTAACTTAAGGACCATCACGGATCAGATATCCAGAGTCGGGGGGTGAAATTGTTGAACGCTTATAAATCGTTAAAATAAACATTATATCGTTAACTAATGAGGTTTATCGCATTGTCTGGACATCGAAATACTTAAATTTACATAAACGTATTCATGTTCCTGTCTATTTTTGGAGATTTTCTGACCCGAACTAGTCAATTGATGTATTTTATTATTTGATAGGGTGAATTTTTTGAACGAGTCGAAATCGACAAAAACTTGATTAAATTATTACTCGATTAGTATTGTCGCATTGCCCTGTCATGGAAATACTTGAATTAATGTCAAGATAGTCGTTTATCTCTATTTTTTTGGAGATGTTTGAACCTGATTGTTATGTATTATCTATGCAGCTCTGACTATGCGGGGCCACTAGGCTATCTGCCCACTTTGCACCAGCTTTCTCTTCCATTATGCCTAGGGAGGGAATTGAACCCTCGTACATAGTCATAGAACTGCATACTACCCACAAACAAACAAGATTTATCTCTGTCTCTCTCTTTCTCTCTCTCAATTAGATTACATAATCACCAATACAGCTGATATGGTGTATTCGAGCACATTTCCTGTTATCAACCAGGAAAAGGAGTGGGTTCAATTCCCACTGTCAACAAAAAATGGTGATACATGCACAATCTTATAAGTATCTTTTGACAAGCACAACACTTCTTCTTATAGCTATTTGTGACATTTTCTCTCAGAAGCACTTTGAATGTTTTAGAAGCAATTTGTCCTATCATGATGTATACAGTTCTGACTATGTGGGGCCACTAGGCTATCTGCCCGCTTTGCACCAGCTTGTTCCATATGCCTAGGGAGGGAATCGAACCCTCGTACATAGTCATTGAACTGAACTACTAACAAAGATCTCTCTCTCTCTCTCTCTCTCTTAATTAGATTACATAATCACCAATAAAGATGATATGGTGTATTCGAGCACATTTCCTGTTACCCCCCAGGAAAAGGAGTGGGTTCAATTCCCACTATCAACAGAAAATAGGTGATACATGTACAATCTAATGGTTAATTTTTATCAAATAAAACACTTGTTCTTATAGCTATCTGTGTCATTTTCTCTAAGTAGCACTTTGAATGTTTTAGAAGCAATTAATTCTATCATTATGTATATAGCTCTAACTATGCGGGGCCACTAGGCTATCTGCCCACTTTGCACCAGCTTGTTCCATTATGCCTAGGGAGGGAATCGAACCCTCGTAAATAGTCATTGAACTGTACCATTTACAAACAAAGATCTCTCTCTCTCTCTCTGAATTAGATTTTGTAATCATCAATAAAGCTGATATGATGTATTTGAGCACATTTCCTGTTGTCAACCAGGAAAAGGAGTGGGTTTAATTCCTACTATTAACAGAAAAAAAGAATACATGTACAATCTACTGGTTAACTTTAATCAAGCACAACACTTCTTATATTTGTGACATTTTCTCTAAGAAGCACTTTAAATGTTTTTGAATCAATTTATTCTATCATGATTATAATTACAGCTCTGACTATGCGGGGCCACTAGGCTATCTGCCCGCTTTGCACCAGCTTTCTGTTCCATAATGCCTAGGGAGGGAATCGAACCCTCGTGCATAGTCATGGAACTGTACTACTTAAAAACAAAAAATAAACGGTTTAAAGGTTATTTAGCTGATAATCCTTCAGCATATGGAGAAGACCATCTCAGTAGTGTACATGGAGGCGGTGGATACTGAACTTATAGCTAAATGCATTACATTTCATCATGTTTCTACTTTCAGGTAACTGTACTCAAGATATAAATCAAGATAAAAGAGAGGATTAACAGATAAAAATACCAAAGCAAAGTGATTAAGAATATAGATTTTTAAATGATAAATTCATAACAATGGCTTTCCTACAGGGGGTGTAAGTTCAAAATAATACGATCATCCTCTAAACTAATGGTCATTACTTCTTTGTATCAATGTAACTTAGGATAAATTAGGATATAAATACTGATTTATTAAGATTTAGGGGGTTTACTTAAAGGTTAACGATACTGATTTTTCAATGATAGAATAAAAATTATGGGTTTTCTGATGGGGGTTTGATTTCGAAATAAAGGGATTTTTCCTAAAGGTAAAAGTGTTTATTTGTATTGATGTGATATAGGATAAATCAGGGAACAAATATTGATCCCAAAAGATTTAGGGAGTTTCTTAAGTGATTAACTATACCGATTTTCAACAAGAAATTGAAAATTATGGATTGTTTTAGGGGGGTATAATTTCTTAATGAAAGAATTTTTCCTGAAACTAATGCTGATTATTTCTTTGTATTTATGTAGTCAAGAAGAAATGAGGGTGTAAGTCTTAATCCCAAAAGTTTTTGGGGGCCTACTTAGTGTTTAACTATATCCATTTTTGAACGTTACACTGAAGAATATGGGTTCTTTCCTAGGGATGTAATTTCTTAATTAAATGATTTTTCATTTAACTAATGCTGTTTAATTCTTGGTATTATTGTAATAAAGGATAAATGAGGGTTTAGGTAACAATTCTGAAACATTTATGGGGTCTCTCAAGCGTTTAAGTATACCCATTTCTGAATGCTAAAATAGAAAAAATTGGTTCTTTCTTAGAGTTGATATTTCATAATGAAATGATTTTGCCTTCAACTATTGCTGTTTATTTCTTTGTATTCATGTAATGAAGAATAAATACGCGTGTAGGTATTCATAACAAAAGATTTAGGGAGTTTCCTAAATGATTTACTACACTGATTTTTTAACGATAAAATGAAAATTTTGAGTTTTCTCAGGGGGTGTTATTTCTCAATAAAAGGATTTTCCCTAAAACTAAAGCTGATTATTTCTTTGTTTGAATGCACTAAAGGAGAATTGATGGTGTAAGTCTTAATCCCAAAAGTTTTTGGGGGTCTTCTAAGCGTTTAACTATACCTATTTTTGAACGTTAAAATGAAGAATATGGGTTCCTTCCTGAGGATGTCATTTTTTAATAAAGTGATTTTTCATTTAACTGATTTTGTTTATTTCTTCGTATTCATGTAATTAAGGATATATAAGGGTGTTAGCATTCATACCAAAAAATTTAGGGAGTTTCCTTAATGATTTAATATACTGAATTTTTAACGATAAACAGAAAATTATGAGTTTTCTCAGGGGGTGATATTTCTCAATAAAAGGATTTTCCCTAAAACTAAAGCTGATTATTTCTTTGTTTGAATGCACTAAAGGAGAATTGATGGTGTAAGTCTTAATCCCAAAAGTTTTTGGGGGTCTTCTAAGCGTTTAACTATACCTATTTTTGAACGTTAAAATGAAGAATATGGGTTCCTTCCTGAGGATGTCATTTTTTAATAAAGTGATTTTTCATTTAACTGATTTTGTTTATTTCTTCGTATTCATGTAATTAAGGATATATAAGGGTGTTAGCATTCATACCAAAAAATTTAGGGAGTTTCCTTAATGATTTAATATACCGGTACTGAATTTTTAACGATAAACAGAAAATTATGAGTTTTCTCAGGGGGTGATATTTCTTAATAAAAGGATTTTGCCTAAAGCTAATGCTAATTATTTCTTTGTATTAATGTATTAAAGGATAAATTAGGGTGTAAGTATTAATTTTTAAACATTTATGAAGTCTCTTAAGCGTTTAAGTATATCCATTTGCTAACGTTAAAATGAATAATATGGGCTCCTTCATGGGGGTGTTATTTCTTAATAAAATGATTTTGCCTAAAACTATTGCTGTTTATTTCTTTGTATTCATGTAATTAAAGATATATAAGGGTGTAAGTATTCATACCAAAAGACTACGGAGTTTCCTAACTGATTTACTACACTGATTTTTTAACGATAAAATGAAAATTTTGAGTTTTCTCAGGGGTGTTATTTCTCAATAAAAGGATTTTTCCTGAAACTAAAGCTGATTATTTCTTTGTTTGAATGCACTAAAGGAGAATTGATGGTGTAAGTCTTAATCCCAAAAGTTTTTGGGGGTCTTCTAAGCGTTTAACTATACCTATTTTTGAACGTTAAAATGAAGAATATGGGTTCCTTCCTGAGGATGTCATTTTTTAATAAAGTGATTTTTCATTTAACTGATTTTGTTTATTTCTTCGTATTCATGTAATTAAGGATATATAAGGGTGTTAGCATTCATACCAAAAAATTTAGGGAGTTTCCTTAATGATTTAATATACTGAATTTTTAACGATAAACAGAAAATTATGAGTTTTCTCAGGGGGTGATATTTCTTAATAAAAGGATTTTGCCTAAAGCTAATGCTAATTATTTCTTTGTATTAATGTATTAAAGGATAAATTAGGGTGTAAGTATTAATTTTTAAACATTTATGAAGTCTCTTAAGCGTTTAAGTATATCCATTTGCTAACGTTAAAATGAATAATATGGGCTCCTTCATGGGGGTGTTATTTCTTAATAAAATGATTTTGCCTAAAACTATTGCTGTTTATTTCTTTGTATTCATGTAATTAAAGATATATAAGGGTGTAAGTATTCATACCAAAAGATTAAGGAGTTTCCTAACTGATTTACTACACTGATTTTTTAACGATAAAATGAAAATTTTGAGTTTTCTCAGGGGGTGTTATTTCTCAATAAAAGGATTTTTCCTGAAACTAAAGCTGATTATTTCTTTGTTTTAATGCACTAAAGGAGAATTGATGGTGTAAGTCTTAATCCCAAAAGGTTTTTGGGGTCTACTTAGCGTTTAACTATACCTATTTTTGAACATTAAAATGAAGAATATGGGTTCCTTCCTGAGGATGTCATTTTTTAATAAAGTGATTTTTCATTTAACTGATTTTGTTTATTTCTTTGTATTCATGTAATCAAGGATATATAAGGGTGTAAGTATTCATATCAAAAGATTTAGGGAGTTTCCAAACTAATTAAGTCTACTGATTTTTTTAACGATAAACAGAATATTTTGAGTTTTCTCAGGGGGTGTAATTTATTTTATAAAAGAATTTTATCTGAAACTAATGCTGATTTTTTCTTTGTATTAATGTATCAAAGGAGAAATACGGGTGTTATTATTGATCCCAAAAGTTTTAGGGGGCTTCCGGAGCATTTAACTATATCCCTATTTTAACATTAAAATGAAGAATATTGGTTTCTTTCCAGGGATGTAATTTCTTTATAGAAATATTTGTCCTTAAATTAACACCGATTATTTCTTTGTAGGAATGTATTAATGGATAAATAAGGGTGCAAATATTGATCCGAAAAGATTTCGAGGGTTTTCTTAGTGTTTTACTTTACTGATTTGTTCACGTTAAACCAAAATTATTCAGCTCCTTGATGGGGTATAATTTTATAATAAAAGGAGTTTACTTGCACTTATGGAGATTATTTCTGTGTATTAATATCATTAAAGATAAATAAGGGTACAATCATTGATTACAAAAGACTTAACAACATTTTTTGTAAATGTCTCACAGACACACTTTTCTGTATATTCGTTCGTCATTGTATGAAGTTTACAACATTATTCTGAATAGTATATTCCATCGATAACACTTAAAAGAAACTATTATAACAGTTTAAGATGTGTAACTACATTTAGTTTAAACGCTTGACACCCAACATGTATTGTACACAATGTACATATAACATTCGTCAATTATATGTTGTAAATAAACAACTACGGGATCAACAGTTGACAAAACAATCAAGTACAGTATAAAGAACAAATATTTACACTTATTTTATGCAAACCTACCTTGCATTAGTCTAATTTAATCCCAAAACACAAGTATAATCCATGTCACCTTGAAATCATTTTATCACAAATGTTTTTTTTCAACACCGAGCCCGATCGAATCTCGAACCCGATAATTTCCGGCTAGTGTTTTGGGCCTTTTTCTCTGTTGTAATTGGTGTAGAATAACACTGAAATAGAACAAGAATATTTGATTTATTTCCAGTAACTCTTATTGCCATAATCACAAGAATTTATGGTCCCTACAAAAAAAGTGTTACTTGTAACTTAATCCAATATTTTGGTCCTCTAAACCCCAGAGATTTATTTTAAGGAAATTCATGAAATATTGCATCAAATGGACATTTTCTTCATGATTTATTGTTTATTGTAAAGTTCTTAAGAGATTATAACTAAAATATTTCACAGTTAAAGCCTCTGAAAAAATTTGGACCCCCTCGAGTAAGCCCATATTTCTCTACTTTGGGTCAAATAAAGCACATACTGTATGGGGTCTAAATTTGTAATGCTCCTTGTAAATATTAATTTCTGCCTGATTTATTCTTTAATTACATGTATTCAAGAGAATATAACAAATGAATTTCACAATTAAAGCCCTTTAAAAGTTTAAGGGACCTTGGAGTAGACCCATTTTTTTCAATTTTGGATAAAATAAAGTGCAGACTGCGCAGGGTGTAAACTAAAAATAAGCATCATATTGTTGATTTCTACATGAATTATTTTGTTTATTGTAAAGCCCTTAAGAGATTATAACTGAAAAACTCTACAGTTAAACCCTCTGAAAAAAATTTGACCCACTTGAAAAAGCCATTAAATTTCAATTTGACGTTAAATATTGGGCATAGTAAGTCCCTTCGGAAACCCTCTAAATCTTAGGTATCAATATTTCAAGCATTATTTGTCCTAATACACATATATACAAAGGATATAGGACCCTTAGTTAAAAGAATTACCCCTCTGTTATGAATTTATACCCCCTCATTATACCAATAAATTTCAATTTGACATTAAATATAGGGCATACTAAATCCCTTTGGAAACTCTCTAATCTTTGAATACCAATATTTCAACCCTTATTTACCTTAATACACATCAATAAAAAGGAATAAGGACCATTAGTTAAAAGAAATATCCCTCTGTTATGAATTTATACCCACCTAAGAAAACCTATAATTTTTTATTTACCGGAAATAAGATGGTATAATAAATCCTATCTGACCCCCAATAAATCTCAAAGTATGAACAATTCAACCCTAATTTATCCTAATACACATTATAACGAAGGAATAAGAACCACTAGAGCAAAGGACTATCTCTTGATTATGAATTTATACCCCCCTCATTATACCAATAAATTTCAATTTGACGTTAAATATAGGGCATACTAAATCCCTTCGGAAACCCTCTAATCTTTGAATACCAATATTTCAACCCTTATTTACCTTAATACACATCAATACAAAGGAATTAAGACCTTTAGTTAAAAGAATTACCCCTCTGTTATAAACTTATACCCAACTAAGAGAACCTATAATTTTCAAATTACCGAAAATAATATAGTACACTTAATTCATTCTGACCCCAAATAAATCTCAAAGTATGAACATTTCAACCCTAATTTATCCTAATACACATTATAACAAAGGAATAAGAACCACTAGAGCAAAGAACTATCGCTTGATTATGAATTTATACCCCCCTGAGTACACTCCTAAATTTTCATTTGACGACAAATATATGGTATACTAAATCCCTCCTGACCCCCACTAAACCTTTAAGTATTAATATTTATACCCTATTTTCTCCTAATACACATCAAAACAAAGGAAGAAGCAGCATTAGTTTAAAGAAATACCCATGTATTATGAATTTAACCCCCCCCCCCCGAGAATACCCCAAAATTTCCATTTGACGTAAAATATGAAGCCTACTAAATCCCTCCTGACCCCCACTAAACCTGTGAGTATAAATATTTCTAGGCAACTTTATCCTAAAACACATTAAAACAAAGGATTTAGCAGCATTAGTTTAAAGAAATACCCCTGTATTATGAATTACTACCCCCAGAAAATGCCCAAAAATTCCATTTTGACGTTAAATATAATGAATACTAAATCCCTCCTGACCCCCACTAAATCTTTAAGTATTAAAATTTCTGCCCTATTTTCTCCTAGTACTCATGAAAACAAAAGATTTAACACCATTAGTACAAAGAAATACCCCTGTACTATGAATTTATACCCCCCAGAGAATGCCCAAAAATTTCCATTGAATGTTAAATATTTGGTATACTAAATCTCTCCTGACCCCCACTAAACCTTTAAGTATTAAAATGTCTACCCTATTTTATCCTAATACACATCAAAACAAAGGATAAAATACCATTAGCTTAAAGAAATACCCCTGTATTATGAATTTATACCCCTGTGAGAATACCCAAAAATTTCCATTTGACGTTAAATATATGGTATACTAAATCTCTTCGGAAACCCTCTAAATCTGTAGGTATCAATATTTTTAATCCTAATTTATCCTAATACACATCAAAACAAAGGAAAAAATACCATTAGCTCAAAGAAATACCCCTGTATTATGAATTTATACCCTTCTTAGAATACCCAAAAATTTCCATTTGACGTTAAATATAATGAATACTAAATCCCTTCTAACCCCCACTAAATCTTTTAGTATTAAAATTTCTGCCCTATTTTATCCTAGTACACATTAAAACAAAAGATTTAACACCAATAGTATAAAGAAATACCCCTGTATTATGACTTTATACCCCCCAGAAAATGCCCAAAAATTTTCATTGAATGTTAAATATTTGGTATACTAAATCCCTCCTGACCCCCACTAAACCTTTAAGTATTGACATTTCTACCCTATTTTATTCTAATACACATCAAAACAAAAGATAAAATACCATTAGCTTAAAGAAATACCCCTGTATTATGAATTTAAACTCCTCTGAGAATACCCAACAATTTCCATTTCACGTTAAATATAATGAATACTAAATCCCTCCTGACCCCCACTAAACCTATAAGTATTAATATATTTACCCTATTTTATCATAATACACATTAAAACAAAGGATTTAGCAGCATTAGTTTAAAGAAAAAGCCCTGCAATATGAATTTATACCCCCTGAGAATACCCAAAAATTTCAATTTGACGTTAAATATAAAGCATACTTAATCCCTCCTGACCCCCACTATACCTCTAAGTATGAATATTTGTACCCTATTTTATCCAAGTACACATGAAAACAAAAGATTTAACACCATTAGTATAAAGAAGAATCTCTGTATTAGGAATTTATACCCCCCAGACAATGCCCAAAAATTTCCGTTTGACGTTAAATATTTGGTATACTAAATCCCTCCTGACCCCCACTAAACCTTTAAGTATTAATATTTATACCCTATTTTATCCTAATACACATCAAAACAAAGAATAAAATACCTTTAGCTTAAACAAATACCCATGTATTATGAATTTATACCCCTGTGAGAATACCCAAAAATTTCCATTGAACGTTAAATATAATGAATACTAAATCCCTCCTGACTCCCACTAAATCTTTAAGTATTAAAATTTCTGCCCTATTTTATCCTAGTACACAAGAAAACAAAAGATTTAACACCATTAGTATAATGAAATACCCCTGTATTATGACTTTATACCCCCCAGAGAATGCCCAAAAATTTCCATTGAACGTTAAATATTTGGTATACTAAATCTCTCCTGACCCCCACTAAACCTTTAAGTATTAAAATGTCTACCCTATTTTATCCTAATACACATCAAAACAAAGGATAAAATACCATTAGCTTAAAGAAATACCCCTGTATTATGAATTTATACCCCCATGAGAATACCCAAAAATTTCCATTTCAGTTAAATATAATGAATACTAAATCCCTCCTGACCCCCACTAAACCTATGAGTATTAATATTTCTACCCTCATTTATCCTAATTTACATTCAAACAAAGATGTTAGGACCCATAGATAACAGAAGTACCCTTGTATTATCAGTTTATACCCCCCTGAGTATACCCATAATTTTCAATTTGACGTTAAATATATGGTATACTAAATCCCTTCGGAAACCCTCTAAATCTGTAAGTATCAATATTTCTACCCTTAATTATCCTAATGCATACTAAGAGCAAAGAGATATCATGACAAGTTTAAAGAAATACCCTTTTATTATGAATTTATACCTGCCAAAGTAAACCCATAATTTTGAATTTCCCGCTAATTATATGGTGTACTAAATCCCCTGGACCACCTCTTAATCTATAAGCATCAATATTTCTACCCTCATTTATCCTAATATACATTCAAGCAAAGATGTTAGGACCCATAGATAACAGAAGTACCCTTGTATTATCAATATATACCCCCCTGAGTATACCCATAATTTTCAATTTGAAGTTAAATATATGGTATACTAAATCCCTCTGGAAA
The DNA here is from genome assembly GCF_025612915.1 of Magallana angulata. NCBI lineage: Eukaryota > Metazoa > Mollusca > Bivalvia > Ostreida > Ostreidae > Magallana > Magallana angulata. The sequence goes on from NW_026441755.1 coordinate 75,660, forward strand.
CCCTCTAAATCTCTAAGTATCAATATTTCTACCCTTAATTATCCTAATTCATACTAAGAGCAAGGAGATATCATGACAAGTTTAAAGAAATACCCTTGTATTATGAATTTATACCTGCCAAAGTAAACCCATAATTTTGAATTTCCCGCTAATTATATGGTGTACTAAATCCCCTGGACCACCTCTTAATCTATAAGCATCAATATTTCTACCCTCATTTATCCTAATATACATTCAAGCAAAGATGTTAGGACCCATAGATAACAGAAGTACCCTTGTATTATCAATATATACCCCCCTGAGTATACCCATAATTTTCAATTTGAAGTTAAATATATGGCATACTAAATCCCTTCGGAAACCCTCTAATCTCTGAATATCAATACTTCAGCCCTTATTCACCCTAATACACATGAAAACAAAGGAATAAGGACCCTTAGTTAAAAGAATTACCCCTTTGCTATGAATTTATACCCACCTAAGTGAACCTATAATTTTCAATTTACTTGAAATAATATGGTATACTAAATCCATTCTGACCCCCACTAAATCTCTAACTATGAACAATTCAACCTTAATTTATCCTAATACACATTAAGATGAAGGAATAAGGACCACTAGATCAAAGTATTTCCTCTTAATTATGAATTTATACCCCCCTCATTATACGAATAAATTTCAATTTGACATTAAATATTGGACATATTAAGACCCTTTGGAAACCCTGTAAATCTCAAAGTATCAATAGTTCAACCCTTATTTATCCTAACACACATCAAAACAAAGTAATTAGAACACTTATTTAAAGGAATTACCCCTCTGTTATGAATTTATACAAATCTGAGTATTCCCATAAATTTCAATTTGAAGTTAAATATTTGGCATACTAAATCCCTTCAGAAATCCTCTAATCTCTAAATATCAATATTTCCACCCTTATTTACCCTAATACACATGAAATCAAAGGAATTAGGACCCTTAGTTAAAAAAATTACCCCTCTGCTATGAATTTATACCCACCTAAGAGAACCTATAATTTTCAATTCACCGAAAATAATATGGTATACTAAATCCATTAAAACCCCCACTTTATCTATAAGTATGAACAATTCAACCCTAAATTATCCTTATACACATTATAACAAAGGAATAAGAACCACTAGATCAAAGGATTACCTCTTAATTATGAATTTATACCCCCCTAAGTGAACCCATTAATTTCAATTTGACGTTAAATATAGTGCAAACTAAATCCCCTCTGACACCCTCTAAATCGTTAAGTATGAATATTTTAACACTAATTTATCCTGATATACATAAAAGCAAAGAAATAACCACATAAGTTTAAAGTATCACCCCTTTTTTGAGAATTCGGAGCCCCTTAAGTGTTACCATAATGTTAAATTAACGTTAAAGATATGGTAGCGATATCTTTGAAGTTGTCGATCATGATCATTATCCTTACGTTAATTCAAGTATTTCGACATCCTGTCAATGCGATAACCCTTAAAAGTTAACGGTATTGACTTAATTTTAATGATTTTGATCCGCTCAAAAAATTTACCCTATCAGTGATGATGAGGAAAAAAGTGACAAAAACAGGGTCACGGTACTCCGAAGTTATCTATTATTTTGAAAACCTTTTCGTTATTTCAAGTTTTTCGACATCCAATCAATGCGATAATCCTAAATAGTTAACGATATAATCTTGATTTGAATGATTTATATCCGTTCAACAATTTTCACTTTCCCCCACTTTTCAAGAGATTAAGTTACAAGGCACAGGACCAAGCCCGTGGTTAGATATGTCGTCGAGATCTGGGCCGCTATGGGGAATCTTGGATATTTTGACGCGGAATATGGTCTCGCGACATGAAATAAAGTGGATTACATAAAAAAGTAACCGATACAATCATATTTTAGATCTATTTTGACGCTTTTTGGATTTCCATTTGGACTTAGAAATTTTGACCGAAAATGCAAATTACAAGAGAGCACAGGGTAAACCGTACAAAATAGGATCCTTCTTTGCATATATCTGAGATATATCCACCGAAACATGATAATTTCTCCCCATGAGTTCAGAATATAGGAATAAATAAAAAAATAACAGCCAAAAAGGGATGTTTTTAGTGGAAAAATAGAGATTTTAGGGGGTCTCAAGGTCATTAACATAAGATAGGTTAAATGTTTGCATATATTTAAGATACAAGTGATAAAACATAATGATTAATGCAAAAAAGTCTGCAAACCCTGCATAAATAAAAGAATTAGAGCCAAAAAAGGACAAATTGACCATTGAGTTACCAAAAATGTGCCAGATTGTAAGTTACAATACTCATTAATAAGATCTCCCAGGTGAGCTAAAAGTGACTAAGGTTAATGAGTATTGTCCAAAGTATCATTAGTAACCAATTGTTTTCCAATTACAGCATTAAAAATGCTAACCCCAGCATTGGACCATTTACTATATAACATGATACAAAAAATTAAGTTACAAAACACACTTTTTAGAAGTAGTTCTCTGACGTTATTTCCGGTTATTTCTGTACCAAGTCTAGCTAAAGTATAAAACTCATTAAAATCTTGCTAATTATACCTGAAAATAACTATTAGAACCAAAAAATAAGCTAACCACAGGTGGTTGAAAAGTGTGCTTTTGTAACTAAATCCCAAAAATCGAAAATTTTGAAAAATGCGATATTTTCCCAAAAAAACGATTTTTGAGCAGGAATAAAAGCATAACAGTGTTCTTTATCTAAATTCCAATCTTTCCACCAAGTTTGAATGCTCTACGACGATAAATAAGAAAAGTGTTGAGGAAGACTGAATTTTTGGCACCATAGTGAAGATGATCTGGAGATTTGTATACCCCACCAGACCTAAATTTTTTCCTGAATTTTGACAGCTTTTTTACTTTTAGGGGGTTAGGTGGGGGTTTGAATCCATCTTAAAAAACAGAGAGCTAACCCCAATTGGCCACCCAGAACGTTTCTAACCCCCTGTAAATAAAGGACCAAAATGAAAAGTGTGATTTGTAACTTAAAAAATTTTTGAGTTCCAAATTTTTTGACTTCCAATAGGGGGTTAGAGGACTTTTTCATTTTAGATTGTAGTTTTGACCTATATAAACAATCTAAAACAAACAGGTCCTCTAACCCCGGGGTTTTAAGCCCTAACCCCAGCCTTTGAAAGATTAAGTTACAAAAAGTGTACCGCCGACGCTAATTAGGGTTAGGGTTAGGGTTAGGGTTAGGGTTAGGGTTAGGGTTAGGGTTAGGGTTAGGGTTAGGGTTGGGTTAGGGTTAGGGTTAGGGTTAGGGTTAGGGTTAGGGTTAGGGTTAGGGTTAGGGTTAGGGTTAGGGTTAGGGGAGTGGGTCAAAAAGCACACTTTTTGTAACTTAAAAGCACACTTTTTGTAACTTAAGCCAAAAAAGTGTGCTTTGTAACTTAAAAAAGTGTGCTTTTGTAACTTAAGAGTGTGCTTTGTAACTTATAAAGTGTTAATCGTAACATAAAGTTTCGGGGTTTGCCAACTTTGCCTGTTTTTATTTTTGACCGTTAGCGTATCCTTAAATAACATCGAAAACGGTCTCTAACCCTCTGGGTCCCGTCGCAATATCTTCGATAGTCTCTGAGATAGCTAACCCCGGTAGCGACACTTTTGTAACTTAAGGACCATCACGGATCAGATATCCAGAGTCGGGGGGTGAAATTGTTGAACGCTTATAAATCGTTAAAATAAACATTATATCGTTAACTAATGAGGTTTATCGCATTGTCTGGACATCGAAATACTTAAATTTACATAAACGTATTCATGTTCCTGTCTATTTTTGGAGATTTTCTGACCCGAACTAGTCAATTGATGTATTTTATTATTTGATAGGGTGAATTTTTTGAACGAGTCGAAATCGACAAAAACTCGATTAAATTATTACTCGATTAGTATTGTCGCATTGCCCTGTCATGGAAATACTTGAATTAATGTCAAGATAGTCGTTTATCTCTATTTTTTTGGAGATGTTTGAACCTGATTGTTATGTATTATCTATGCAGCTCTGACTATGCGGGGCCACTAGGCTATCTGCCCACTTTGCACCAGCTTTCTCTTCCATTATGCCTAGGGAGGGAATTGAACCCTCGTACATAGTCATAGAACTGCATACTACCCACAAACAAACAAGATTTATCTCTGTCTCTCTCTTTCTCTCTCTCAATTAGATTACATAATCACCAATACAGCTGATATGGTGTATTCGAGCACATTTCCTGTTATCAACCAGGAAAAGGAGTGGGTTCAATTCCCACTGTCAACAAAAAATGGTGATACATGCACAATCTTATAAGTATCTTTTGACAAGCACAACACTTCTTCTTATAGCTATTTGTGACATTTTCTCTCAGAAGCACTTTGAATGTTTTAGAAGCAATTTGTCCTATCATGATGTATACAGTTCTGACTATGTGGGGCCACTAGGCTATCTGCCCGCTTTGCACCAGCTTGTTCCAAATGCCTAGGGAGGGAATCGAACCCTCGTACATAGTCATTGAACTGAACTACTAACAAAGATCTCTCTCTCTCTCTCTCTCTCTTAATTAGATTACATAATCACCAATAAAGATGATATGGTGTATTCGAGCACATTTCCTGTTACCCCCCAGGAAAAGGAGTGGGTTCAATTCCCACTATCAACAGAAAATAGGTGATACATGTACAATCTAATGGTTAATTTTTATCAAATAAAACACTTGTTCTTATAGCTATCTGTGTCATTTTCTCTAAGTAGCACTTTGAATGTTTTAGAAGCAATTAATTCTATCATTATGTATATAGCTCTAACTATGCGGGGCCACTAGGCTATCTGCCCACTTTGCACCAGCTTGTTCCATTATGCCTAGGGAGGGAATCGAACCCTCGTAAATAGTCATTGAACTGTACCATTTACAAACAAAGATCTCTCTCTCTCTCTCTGAATTAGATTTTGTAATCATCAATAAAGCTGATATGATGTATTTGAGCACATTTCCTGTTGTCAACCAGGAAAAGGAGTGGGTTTAATTCCTACTATTAACAGAAAAAAAGAATACATGTACAATCTACTGGTTAACTTTAATCAAGCACAACACTTCTTATATTTGTGACATTTTCTCTAAGAAGCACTTTAAATGTTTTTGAATCAATTTATTCTATCATGATTATAATTACAGCTCTGACTATGCGGGGCCACTAGGCTATCTGCCCGCTTTGCACCAGCTTTCTGTTCCATAATGCCTAGGGAGGGAATCGAACCCTCGTGCATAGTCATGGAACTGTACTACTTAAAAACAAAAAATAAACGGTTTAAAGGTTATTTAGCTGATAATCCTTCAGCATATGGAGAAGACCATCTCAGTAGTGTACATGGAGGCGGTGGATACTGAACTTATAGCTAAATGCATTACATTTCATCATGTTTCTACTTTCAGGTAACTGTACTCAAGATATAAATCAAGATAAAAGAGAGGATTAACAGATAAAAATACCAAAGCAAAGTGATTAAGAATATAGATTTTTAAATGATAAATTCATAACAATGGCTTTCCTACAGGGGGTGTAAGTTCAAAATAATACGATCATCCTCTAAACTAATGGTCATTACTTCTTTGTATCAATGTAACTTAGGATAAATTAGGATATAAATACTGATTTATTAAGATTTAGGGGGTTTACTTAAAGGTTAACGATACTGATTTTTCAATGATAGAATAAAAATTATGGGTTTTCTGATGGGGGTTTGATTTCGAAATAAAGGGATTTTTCCTAAAGGTAAAAGTGTTTATTTGTATTGATGTGATATAGGATAAATCAGGGAACAAATATTGATCCCAAAAGATTTAGGGAGTTTCTTAAGTGATTAACTATACCGATTTTCAACAAGAAATTGAAAATTATGGATTGTTTTAGGGGGGTATAATTTCTTAATGAAAGAATTTTTCCTGAAACTAATGCTGATTATTTCTTTGTATTTATGTAGTCAAGAAGAAATGAGGGTGTAAGTCTTAATCCCAAAAGTTTTTGGGGGCCTACTTAGTGTTTAACTATATCCATTTTTGAACGTTACACTGAAGAATATGGGTTCTTTCCTAGGGATGTAATTTCTTAATTAAATGATTTTTCATTTAACTAATGCTGTTTAATTCTTGGTATTATTGTAATAAAGGATAAATGAGGGTTTAGGTAACAATTCTGAAACATTTATGGGGTCTCTCAAGCGTTTAAGTATACCCATTTCTGAATGCTAAAATAGAAAAAATTGGTTCTTTCTTAGAGTTGATATTTCATAATGAAATGATTTTGCCTTCAACTATTGCTGTTTATTTCTTTGTATTCATGTAATGAAGAATAAATACGCGTGTAGGTATTCATAACAAAAGATTTAGGGAGTTTCCTAAATGATTTACTACACTGATTTTTTAACGATAAAATGAAAATTTTGAGTTTTCTCAGGGGGTGTTATTTCTCAATAAAAGGATTTTCCCTAAAACTAAAGCTGATTATTTCTTTGTTTGAATGCACTAAAGGAGAATTGATGGTGTAAGTCTTAATCCCAAAAGTTTTTGGGGGTCTTCTAAGCGTTTAACTATACCTATTTTTGAACGTTAAAATGAAGAATATGGGTTCCTTCCTGAGGAT
>NW_026441756.1:0-41000 GCF_025612915.1 Magallana angulata
TAAGAAAAATATAATTAAGTTAAATTATGAATGGTATAACATTTTTCAAAATATGAAATTATTTTCATCAATATAAATATTACTTTTGTTACCTTCAAAATCTTTAAATAAACATTCTTGAACATGTGTTGAACATGATTGTTCCTTTTTCCCGCCCATATAAAATGTTCGTCATATATATATATATATATATATATATATATATATATATATATATATATATTTATTATATATATATATATATATATATATATATATATATATATATATATATATATATATATATTTCTAATTATTCGTTACATGTACCACTTATACATAAATAATTATTAAAAAATTTAATAGAATGCATCAAAAGCCAATATCCTCCACAACTCCAACAAAAGAAAAGTAATTAAAGTAACCCAAACCTAACACTTTTGATCAGAAGTTGTCAGACTATTTCTCAAATCCAATGCTTTTTAGCAAAAAAAAAAAAAAACACAAAACACGTGCAAAATGAACTCGAGTCGATTTTTTTTTTGTTCATTTAAATCAAATAAAAAGGAAAAAAAAAAAGATGCTAGTGGACCTCACAAATGAACATCAGGGTTTTGGCCATTTATCCGCAAATCTAATTTAAATAAGCTTTTCATTTCATGTTAATGGCGGACATGGATTTTTACCTTATTGAGTCAATATAACTTTTAAGTGTATATTTGCGCAGTGGACGTGAAAGCATATAGTTCTTCATTTTAAAATTACTTCGCTCTTGCAAGACCGAGATGAAAATATTAGCAATGCTGATAAAATAAAAAAACCTTAATTGTCAAAATTTACAAATAAGGGAGGTCATAAAGCTTGGGCCAAGAGACATTGGAAATAAAAGTTTTACTAGTTTTTTGTATTAGCAAGTCATCGTTGCTATAGATGATGTATTTAACTCTTGATTAGCGTATAATGTTGCTAATCTTTTTACTATTTATCAATATCAATATTATCATTGAAATTAAATTCAATTTTGAATCTAGAATCAGAGCAAGTGACAAAAAAGGGAACCATGATAGGTATGTATTGTAAAATATTTTATACTGTTTGAATATATCTGAAATCATCTAGGTCTTTTTGAGTCTTGTATGTTTAACGACTCTCTTTTGAACGATGATTATAGTTTTAAGTAAATGCTAGTCACACGTTTAACCATGTTTTGTTTTAACTTTAAATATGATAATCAATGAAATAACATTAACTAATTAAAAACTATTTTGTAAAAGTTTAAAAACTTTTGAGTCATTTATGCTTACAGTATACAAATAACTCAACAGACTTTTTCTGTATTAAGAAGTAGATTTGTTCTGCAATAGACATTTAATCTTATTTAACATGAAGGTAACATGTATCTATTTCTTGTGAATTGCAAATAGTGTAGGAGTATTGACATCGCGTTGAGACAGTAAGAAGCTATCTTATAGTTAATATTGTTTGAATAAAACACAGAGCGGTAGGTGCGACGCACATATTGAACATTCTAGAACTTTGAAGATAATTTGTTTTATGTCAGATACAATACGAAACCTTTATAAGCGTGGTGTGGAAAATGATGAAGAAACTGATGATAGTAATGACTTGTATAATGATGATGATTATGATGATAATGAAGATGATTACCAGGAGGATGATACTAAGGACAGTGACAGTTATAAAAAAGAAGACAGCGATGAAGACAATTACGGAAACTCTGATGATAACTCAAATAATTACACTTATGATGATGATGATGATGATGAGGATAATGATTTTGATGGGCCGTAACGATGATACTATTAATTTATCTAAAACTTTAGGACCAATGAATTATAAAACTATAAATTTTTCGATTTATGACTTATTCTCTGATTGTCAGTGAAAAAGGAAAACGCTGCAATTTTAAAAATGCCTCAACTTTATTTCCTAATTATTCTATTGATTTTTTTAAAATATATTTTTTGTTAAAACGGAAGATAACAAATGTTTCAGCCGATTTTGATGAGAAATGTAGATCTTATTGATGACAAAATGTGTAAGATAGCTTCTCAAGATATTTTTAGTCGCCAATTCCGGTCCCAAGATATTACATATTTTATGTTTTTGCTTGTTTACAATTTTTCTCAAAAAGTATTTAAGATAAAACTTTTAAATTTTTAGAGATAGTAGAGAGTTTACGACCGCAGTGCCCTTTATAAATTCAAATGTCCGCTGTCACTTCCGGTTGTCACTGGGAGGAAATGAAAAGCTTAAATTTTTCAAATTTGTTGACGTGAATTTTTCAAAATATTTTTATTCGATAGAAAGGCTCTCAAAACTTCCGAATATGAAATTTGTTATAAACTCGATCCACGCATTCTCGAGATTTTTAGCTCATAAGTCCTGAAGCGAGAGTCCACGTAGCTCAGTCGTTAGAGTAGTAGATGAGAATAAAATTTTTCTTCTTCCTTAACTGTGTTAAGATTGATGATTTATATTTGAAATGATAGATTTTACTTATTTCCAATTTAGTTTTATAAAAAAATCACAATTATACCCAATCATTAGGTATAATTAAAGTATAATTATATGTCCTTTGAAATTCTTATTGAGGTTTAAATGGAATTAAATGACCTTTTTTTTAGAAATGGTAGAAAAGAACAAATATCCATATACCGGTAGTCTGCTTTATGGTGCACTCAAACGGAAGACCTTTCGTTGCTCGCAACGAGCTTGTAGTTTCATATATTTCTTCTATTAAGTACATAAAACGCTTAAATTCTTAAAAATGTTGAACATTAAATCTAACTTAAACCGCAAATAAACATTACAATTTTCATTGCATTTACTTGTATTAAACAATAATGCTGTCGCGCATACAACATTCTGAGTCATACTGAAGGTTTGTTTTTCCTACTATATAGGCACATATTAGATTGAACAATAGAAATTAATTAACTTAATCAGGCGTGAAGATGGCAGTCGATTGATTACTTTAGAGCGATCGGCGGCAGTATCAACACCTTCTTTAAGAATGTGAACGAAAGATTTTTATAATGTAGCTGTTCTTGTTTATAGTTTCTTAAGTAGTTTAGTAGTAGCTTTAGACTTTGTTTTCTTTGGTTTTTTTTTGTAATTTATTTTTTTTTTGGTCCTGAAGAAGGGACTTGTTGTCCCGAAAATTTGACAATTTCTATTGTTCGTGTCGTTAGCCATTTTTAGTGCTTTATATATTCAGTTTACTGGCTTAGAATCTATAAATTAGATCCGACACTTTGAAGATGCCTAGTGTTGTTGATTCTATTCAGTGCTTTATATATACATATTTCCATTAATACTTAAGTCGCAATAATTCTTCCATTTTATCTATTAACTTTTTGTATAAATCTTAGTCTGATCCAAAATATCTACCCGCGGTGCATGATGAACTCGTCCTACACTTTTCGTTAATCAGTCAATCCGCGTTCTTGGTTACCCCGTTCTGGAAAGTTCTATCCCATTCTCTCACCAGAGGTCGTGCTTATAATTAGCAAGTGAATCAGTAAACTAAAACTAAAATCGCCCACTAAAGAAAAGAATTGACTCATTTTATTTATTCAACATTTGTCATATCTAAACTTCCATGTATTCTCTAAATAGGCCCACAGTAACTATATCCAAAATTAAAACAATTTGTTAACAATTCTCTATTTAAGGATATGAATATTATGCTATATTTTTCAAACATGAATTTGTTTAAAAATTTGGTAAAGCGTTTGACAAACCTGTAATAAATTTCTTTTGTTATTCTCTTTATTATTATAATGATGCCAACTTTCCTAATACCCGGGATATCTTGCTTTTGTAAATGGGTATTGTTGTTGAAGTGAAATAAAGCATAATTAAATGAAAAATCCACTTTTTACGTAATCATTCAGTATTATTTCATTGCAAGTATATATTTTGATCGAAACTATCACTGACTTGGATCCGCCAAAGCATGTCCAACACCTTACTCTCATTTTTACTATTTCGGGCTTGTTTATCGAAAATGAAAGTAGGTTTTTGATTAATTTCACAATAATAGCTTATCAGTTAAAGTTCAGTTAATTCGGTTATATCTTACAGACATCATCACACATGTGTTGAATTACCAAAGGTGTAAGCAAGTACTTTGGTGCAGGCATTTTGTAGTTTATTTGCAAAATGCCTTTATATATATATATATATATATATATATATATATATATATATATATATATATATATATATATATATACGGCGCTGACTAATTTGAATATATATATACGGCGCTGACTAATTTGAACCTTGATTGTCACCGGAGTATCCTGTTTTTCCGATTACGACAAAGAGCACAAGGTGGATGTGACCGGTCAGCAGGAGAATGCTCTCTCCTCCATGGCACCTAATCCTATCTCTAATTTTTTTGGTGTCCATGCTTGTTTGCTCCGATTTGTATTTTCTCTTTGGACTTTTGATTTTGAACATTGTTCGTTATCACCATACGTCATGAAACATGTAAAAAAGAAGTGCATACTGACAGTTATTGTTTAACGTTCATATTTGTATAAAAATTACTTCATTTTTATATGTATTCGTTTTATCTGTTTACTTGCACTTTATTTTGAGATTCACCAATACCAGAATGCATTACGTCAGCTCGTCTAATGTCAGCTATTGATGTGCCTGGCAGTGGATGGATTGACCATATCGCCAACGTGAAAATAGGAAGATTGTGGGTGAGTGATTATGACAAAATTCTTAAGGAAGTCAACTTTGAAAACGTCATTCAGACCGTCACTGATGCCAGTTGTTCCTTTGGAAAGTTTGACGTCACCAGTGAAGGGTTCTTATTGTACGTCCGTAGAGAAAATATAGGCAGTAGCATTCAAAAGATGACACCAGGTGGAAAAAATGTTATCATGTTCACATCAGATTCAAATATGATTATGTGTATTCACAGTTCCAAAATTAACATGGACCTCATAGTATGTGTGCACAATACAACAAACAATTCCGTTCAATTGGCAAGGTATGGCAGTACAGGAGAAACGATCAGGGACATTGCAGTGGACGGACTTGGACAGGAACTGTATAAATACCCAATTTACGTTACGGAAAACAGGAACGGAGACGTTGTGGTTTCTGATAAAGAGAAGAAAGCTTTAGTGGCTGTAGACAGCTTTGGGGGACATCGGTTTGACTATTTAGGCTATCACTCCCAGCTTAGTCCCGGTGGTATCTGTACCGACGTCTATAGACACATACTGGTGGCTGATTGTCATTTCAATAATTCGAGTATCCACATTCTTGACCAGGATGGAAAATTCTTGCTTGTGCTTTTGTCAACTCAAGAGTGTAAAAATATTCAGTTTTTAGCTTTGTGTGTGGACGACAAAAACAATCTCTATGTTGGCGATGAGGGCAAAAAAATTAAAGTTTATAAGTACTTGAAAGACTGAAAAGTATAACCAGTTCAATTTTGTACGATAATTTATCATGTCTTCATATTCGAATTTTTTTCTACATAAGGGCATTACTTTTTTGTTTGTTTTTCTTTTCTAATCGTTAACAACTGCCATCCAATTCAAATGGCCAGTCTTTAATAAAATGGCAGATTTACTCTGTTTCTAAGCATAACATCAAATGGAGAATTAAACACATGTACAGCACCGCCATCAAGTTGACAAGAAAAGGCAAGCGTATATGATGCAGGATGCATTATAATTACACAAACTTAATTCTATTTTACCATGTCCTCTCCCACAGCCAATCACATTCAACTGCAGTTTTAAAGATTGTTGTTTCCAAAACGAAATTTAAACTTACAATTTCATTTACATAACAAATTTGATTTTAATTGTTTATCTAATATTGATTTCTAGTTTTATGTTTTAACACACAAATAACAAAACTATGATGTTGTTTACTTTTTATCTATTCTAAAATGAATGTTTTTGTGAAGAACTATGATAATCTTCAGCTTATCGTGTTAGTGTATCAAACTACATACAAAAATGTGAGAAATAAATAACAATTAATGTAAAGATTTGAAAGAGTGAGGAAAATTATATATTTTGCTATTAAGTCCTATAAGTTTAATAGATAGAAACAGTGTACTGCATTCCAATTTCATTGTCGTATTTTGTACAACCTGCCTACCAATTGACACTTTCTATACAAAAATAAATACGTTACCGTGTTCGTCGGATTTTCTACATATGCATTTATCGGATTTTTAAAAATGTTATACAAGTTGATATATTTTATTTTCTCTTTGTTTAGCGCAGTATGAATATCATCAATCCTTTTATATAATTTGGAAGTGAAAAAAGAACTAGATAGATTGCACAATCAGTTTGTACTGGTCGAATACAACATATCTTTTTGTTAGGCTCATTATGAAATATGTATATTAGAAGAACTTGGAGTTAATTCCGCAAGTGGCAATCCAACTTTTCCCCCCAACTTATCATCATGGCTCTTTTTCCAAGAAGGGAATTCTTCAAAATAACCTGTCAGTTTTGAATATTTTCAATATTCCCAACAACCAAAACAAATTAGAATTACCTTACCTATCTTGAATAACTATTCATAAAATTCCTTACAAACAAAGATATGTTGCGGGTTCCAGTGAATGTTCTATGAAGCCTCTTTCTTAACTATATGTAACGCAGTCCGAGCAATTATCAAAGTTTTATGTTTCTTATGTTGTGACACCGTAAAGCTGCTATGTTTATCTGTTAGCTTGCGGCAAATTTGTGGCTAACAGTTTGCTAGAAGCTAATTTGCATACGAATTCTGAACTTTCCGCAACTTTGCCGCAAACAGTTTGCCAGAAGCTAATTTGCAAACGAATTCTGAACATGCCGCAACTTTGCAGCAACTGTTTGCTACAAATTTGCACCAAACGTTCCGCAAATTTGCAGCAACTGTTTGCCAGAGGCCTTATATTTTGGTAAGGGTTATTATCAAAACCTGCGGTTTTTAACTGTATCGAACAGAAGCAAGTGGCAACAGTGGGTCGCCTTATTTGTTTTGTTATTGTTTACATGTTACAAATCATTCAAACTCAACATTCTGTACATATGATTAAAAAACAGTAATTTTTGTTTTATAAAAAGGTCAATGTTGCCAATGTAGAATTTAGACATTTAAAAAGTAACCATCATTGATGATCACAAAACTTGATAAACTGAATACAAATTGTGAGCTAAAACGAAATTATATACATCGTCTGTAGATCGTTTGGTAAGATATCGATTATTTTGGATTTAAATACATTGTATTTGCACTATGCATTTAACGACTACATAGAAGTGTTGAATGACGAATAACGGTGTCTGAACTAGTAAGTTTTTGTGTCTTAATTCGTGTTATATTTAACATGTATATTTTATGTTTAACAACGATTAACAACTAAAGAATATAGACCAATTTTTTTGAATTGCATACTGACTTCTGAAATTACATTTAAACAAAATAACAGTGCATGTTGTTTGAAACATCCAAAAAGTAATGTAACTAATGAATTGATGTTTGTAAACATTAGCGTAACTATGTATTGTGTATATATGTTCGAAATTAAATGTCATACTGTAAGATTGTTTTAAATGAAAGCAGACAGTTTACGTGAAGTAACTCTTTGACATGTCCGTACATGTAATTGGTTTAAATGCAATAATTTAGCATGCAATATATAGCTATCGGAGTTTTCTTATCTTGTCAGTTTTGTATGAATTGATAACAATATATGAAGAATACATTACCTTTAATTCTTATTTTGCACAAAGTTGGTGCAATGGGTTGTTATCTTGTTATTGTAAGTATAACCTTTTATATTTCATTTACATGCAAATTCAACTTTCCAAACACTTAATGATACATTATGACCATTTAAATACAATGGAAACGAATGCACATACCCACTCCTTTTTACGCAATTTCTTACAACACAATCAAATGTGATTGTAAGTCAACTTCTCACTGTCATCTTTTTATATTCTGTCAATTAAAATATTATCATAATTGTCATTAAAAAGAATTCCAATTTTTTTTAAACAAGCTTGCCTCCTTACATGCATTACTTTGACAAATTAAAGTTCTTTGCAATTCATACGTTATTTCTATGTGAAATAATATCATAAGATCGAAGCTACCCTCTATCTTAAAAATAAAAATAAATAAAAATAAAATATCCATACAAGTGTTTTTATATAACAAATCTATAGATAATAGCGTTAATTTTTTTTCGTTTTTTCCCTTGGTATTAGTATGTTAAATACTTTAGTCTGTCTCAAGTTTTTGTTGCCGTCACTTTTTGATTTTTTTCAATTAAAAAATACATACCTGTAAATGAATTGGATAAAAGGGGAAAAATCAAAGATATCTTCATTAATACATCATCTGTTTCTAAATGAAAAATTTCACAGGAACGAAAACAAACATCGTATGGAGATTCAAAATGGGAAATGTTTACATTTTTTCTCCATTCGAAAGTACTCGGGTCACCCCACACAATTTGTTAACGTTATTATCCGGGGTAATTAATATTGCTTGCAATTTAAAATCTCATAGACTTTTAATTTTGATTGAGTAGTGAAACCTGAAGGGGGCGTTTTAAATCAAAAAATCTAGACTCATTTATTCTATTTAATGGATGTAGTTTGAGCACATAAGGGTTTATTACTATCGTTACTATCGAGATATTGAGCAAGCAGAACTTGGGACAGAGTGTAGTGTTATCGTATAATCACGCATCATGATCAGTAGTTTGTTTTGTAAACGATATCCGAAGAGTTTAATTTGTTTCATGCTTAATCGAATCGATTATATTTCCAATAGTGATCCCTTTCTTACCTCTTGTAAAACGGAATTAAATTATTTAAAAAGAGTGTGCAATATCTTGGTTAAAATTGACTTTATCGATTTTAATGTTCATTGTTTTTTAAATAAAACTTTCTGAGTATGGATAATTATTTAGTTATGATATGACCATGTATCTATAAGAAATTCCAATAGAAGAACTAAACACATCTTTTTCATTTAAAAAAAAGAAAGTATGTAACTTTCTAAACAATTACTTTTCATATTTATTTTAAATAAAGAACATAATATTTCTTTGAAGCTTTCATGCTTTTGGGAAAAATGATTCAATAATTTTTTTGACTTTTTTTTAATGAACTTATAACACTTATTTGAACCTTTATCTAAGGACTTTGGAGTTATGATTTGAATATTTTTATAAACGTAAACGCTTATTATCCATTTTGAAATATGGGTTTTTATAAAACCCTTTTAATATGGTTCGAATTATTTCATTTTGAATAGAAACAAACCTTTTGCATAATAGACTGAACCTGACAACTCACTTTGGATGTCAACAAATTTACATGTACATTTCTAATAACTGTATTATGACAACAACAAATTATGTCTCCCCATGATAGCTACTATTTGCCTCGGTATTGCACTGAGATATTTTTACTGTTTTGGTGGAAAATAATCTTGCTTTTGACCTCATATACAGTAAATGGATTTATCTCATACATATGGTGTATACTACCTATGTGATGAACATTTGCTTTATCAAAGGGTGATATTTAATCAAATACGTCCGGTCAGAACTATTTACGACTAAGGCCCTCGCTTCAACGCAGAGGTTTTGAAAATGTTTCTTCTGTATTTTATGTCTCTATTTCTTCTACCAATTATTGATTTAACATGGTTTTGTTGAAGATTAAGATTGTAAAAATGAAGTAAAACATATAGGTATGCAGTTAAAAAGCTGCAAATAACGTTAGCCATCTAAAAGTTAATCTATACTTTGGCTGTTTTTCTATACTCCCAAGACTTTTATTTTACATGTACCACCAGTAAGTTTTCTTAATCAACATTTTAAACTTCGAATCAAAGTATTGTTGATCTTGTTTTATAATACATAAACAACTGTTACTCGTTCGAGTCAATTCAAAATAAGGAGCATTCGCAATTTTGTGCATGTAAACAAACTTGGCTATTTTAGTCATAAATATTTCCATTGAAGGTGCTGACTTTAGTTTTCTTTGCGCATATTTTTTGCATTCTAGTAAAATACAGGGTATTTTTACTTTTTATGTTTTTTTAAAATATTATTTATAAAATTGAACACCATAAACAAAACAATAGGCCAATAGGCCTTAAAAGTCACATAAGTAGCATATAACCGATACACAAACTTATCGAGGACACTCATGTATGCATTTAATTAGGTTTCATTCTGGAGTAAAAATGATTATAAATTTGTAATGACGACCACCTCCCTGCCTGAAATCTTTCAAAGAACTATGAAACCAATCATTTTGGCCAAACATTTAAAGATCTTGTCTACAAAATCATGAATTCAGTTTTCCTTTCAGGTGTATGGGAGTAAAGAAGATAACTTCTAAACATTATATGCATTAACACCTATTAAGCCATTTGGCCCTGTCGTAGAGTCAAAACCCATATTCCAGGGGACATGAAAAAAAAAATTGTAATAGAAGACCTCCTGGTAAACATAATTTTGAAGTCAGTTTTTCATACAGATGTGTAAGAATAGAGAAGAAGATTTGTTAAACATTATATGCATTAACACTCTGTTGCCATCTTGCCTCCCCCCAATGCCCTGAACCCCAAATCAAGGGGCCATGGATTTCACAATCTAGGAGAGGAGTTTGTGGATATCCTAATCATGTAATCAGTTTTTTGGCTATATGTGTGGGAGTAATGAAGACGATTTTTAAAGTTTTAATACATTTTCACTAAATGGCCATATTAGCCCCATCCTAGAGCCTGAACCCCTGACACGGGGGTCATGATTTTCACGATTTTAATAGAGGGCTTCATGGACATTATAACCAGGCATTTAGTTTTTAACAAATATATATGGGAGTAGAGAAGAGGATTTTCTAAAATTTAATACATTTTAACTATATGGTCATATTGGCAAAAACGAAATCGGCCTCCTCAAGTGATGAAGCTTTAAGAAAAACCATATCTAGAGATAACAAGTTATTTCAAGATGTATTTCAATGAAACTTTAAACGGATATATTTATCTCTGGAATGACATACTATATTGTATTACAATAACCGCAAAACAACGATGTTGCATCACCCATTAGCCTAAAAAAATCAAGTTGTGTAATTTAAGAGGCTGGTATCAAAAGTTTCATAATAAAAATTTTAATCGTATGAGATAAATAAAACATCTATAACTGTGTGATTTTACATTTGCTTTATCCAATTCATTGAAATTGTTATATTCGTCATGCAAGCCTCGAGAATATATATATACCATTTTAAACTGTTGAATAATGCAAATATTAATTCACACAACATAGATATTCCGTAGATATATATATATATATATATATATATATATATATATATATATATATATATATATATATATATATATATATATATATATATATATATCACAAAAGTATTTTCTCAGTGTCCGGTAAAAATATAATAAAAGAAAAAAAAGCAACACTAACTGCAAAACATAAGCGCTTTCATTGTTAAAAATCTTCAGACGTTTTACAGTCGTTAAAACTATGACGTAATTACTATGACTAATATGTTTTACGGTGCGACCGTTGGGGCGAGCACAGCATGTGATCAAACAATGAATTATAATAAATTAATAAAACAAAATTAACAACGTGAAATTTGAATGCCAAAAAATAAAACATACCTATTTTTCAGTAATTTTTCATTATTCATAGTTTATAAGATTTGTTATAATTTATTCATTAATATATAGTACAATAGTTTAATCTCAGATACAATGTTGTTAAATAATAAAGATTTTAATTTATAAATATTCATTGCACTGCATCTCCTCTTTTAAAGTTTAATTTTATTTTTAATTTACGCTTAAAAATATTTGCTTATCATGTTAAAAGAACATGGTGTTGTCCCCCCCCCCCCCGCATGTAATAAATGGAAGTGAAAATAAAGAAACCATTGAACTGCTAAAGAGCAGAAGGATAAGAATTTTCATGATTTATTTTTCTTTTTGCTTGCAAAGATTTTTTGGATGAGGCTGCCATCCACCCACCCACCCACCCCCTTTAAAAAAAGGCGCTGCTACGTATAACGTTACGTTTCAGGAAATTACCGTAATTATAGTGAATAAGATATTTGTGAGCATTCATCCAAATTAGTGCAATTTACAACTGTTTCCTGTATCTGAAGAAATGTCCTTATTCGTCAGCTGTTCTTTATCTTAGCCTTTGCAAGATTTTAAGAGGATTTTGGTCATTTCAGCAGATTTACAATAACTTCAATTAGAGTAATTTCCCCTTATCAGTGCTTATTGTGACGTCAAAGCTGACGTTGGTTAGGTGTCGTCTTACTCTTTAAAACTCCCCTGAGAAATAAAAGTATGCGAAGTATACTGTTTTATTAACTTAAAAAGCATGATGTTCTTAAAATTACACATCTTATAAGCTTTTCAAAGGTTTTACTTTGATTCTCGGGAGAACGTGATGTTGGAACGTGAGGTTGGAAACCATTGGTACTATGAATTGTGGGTCAAAATTTACTGCCTTCGAAAAAATATATCGGATCAATGTGTAAACGTTTGTGACGTCACACGATTATTTTTGATTGAAAGTGTACTGAGGTGAACTTTAGAGGTAACATTGACTGGATGTTGCTTACATCGTTATTGTTTTTACTGTCTAAATTTGTCTTGCTGATTCTCGTGAGAGTGTGAAGTGATAAAAATTGCCATGATTACAGGGAACTACTGGGACGATTAAAACGATGCATTACTGGTCCGATTTACTGACGCCAAAAAAATCCGTTGAATGAATGTGCAACTAGTCCGAATTTTCTATTCACACATGCCTTGCCGGTAGAGCTCGCTTCGCGCCGGCGCTGCGCTCGCTATAATTACGTCATAGTTTTAACGACTGTAAAACGTCTGAAGATTTTTAACAATGAAAGCGCTTATGTTTTGCAGTTAGTGTTGCTTTTTTTTCTTTTATTATATATATATATAAAAGGCATATAATTATTTAATTTTTTCTTCCACAAATTTTCTCTGAATTTTCTGTAAGTTTCATCTTTGTACAATTTTCCGATACCTATTACAGAATAATCCTCAACTGTATGTTCGTCAGTATAAAAATGCATTGCTATAGGGTCGTTAGTTTCTCTCCTGATCAGTGACAAATTTAGACTTTGATATAAAGTCACCCCTGTTTCCCCAACATACACAATTTTGTTACACTTTTTACAAAACACCCCATAAACAACATTACTTGACTTGCAATCGATATGATTTTTAACTTGATACGTTTTGCCCTTAGAATCTTGAAATTGGCCAGAACAAATAATATATTTAAACATAACACATTTTTTGGCACCACACGGTTCGCATAAGGGTTGTTTTTTAAAAAAGAGGTTATTATGTTTCTTATGGACCAATATGTCTTTCAAGTTTTTGTCTCTCCTGAATGCCACTATAGGTGTGTTATGAAACGAAAGTTTGAGGCGGTCGGAATTTTCGAGAATTTGTTGACGTTTCCTTAATATTTGATCATTATTTGGTAGTCCTTTGGAATAGTTTTACACAAACGGAACACGGAATATATATATATATATATATATATATATATATATATATATATATATATATATATATATATATATATATATATATATACAAAGTCTCTTTTTCAATGAATAATAAAAATTTTTAAAACACTGTTTCAAAATATTTCGACCGTGTTACCGGTCTTCATCAGTCGGTGTTTATTGTCTATAGCAACACAACGTAGAACATATATTATGACGTCACAATATGAATACAATCTGGCAAGTGACGTCATACAACAATATTGCGCCAAAAACATATGAAATATAGGTGAGAGTCTATAGAAAGCACATTGATAGCCGTAATTAGTACATAAACAAGTAATATATGAAAAATGTATAGATAACGGACATTAAATATACGAAATGTCTATTATTAATGTAGTCTAAAGACAATTATGTTCCCTTTTGTTGATACCAAAAGGCATATAATTATTTAATTTTTTCTTCCACAAATTTTCTCTGAATTTTCTGTAAGTTTCATCTTTGTACAATTTTCCGATACCTATTACAGAATAATCCTCAACTGTATGTTCGTCAGTATAAAAATGCATTGCTATAGGGTCGTTAGTTTCTCTCCTGATCAGTGACAAATTTAGACTTTGATATAAAGTCACCCCTGTTTCCCCAACATACACAATTTTGTTACACTTTTTACAAAACACCCCATAAACAATATTACTTGACTTGCAATCGATATGATTTTTAACTTGATACGTTTTGCCCTTAGAATCTTGAAATTGGCCAGAACAAATAATATATTTAAACATAACACATTTTTTGGCACCACACGGTTCGCATAAGGGTTGTTTTTTAAAAAAGAGGTTATTATGTTTCTTATGGACCAATATGTCTTTCAAGTTTTTGTCTCTCCTGAATGCCACTATAGGTGTGTTATGAAACGAAAGTTTGAGGCGGTCGGAATTTTCGAGAATTTGTTGACGTTTCCTTAATATTTGATCATTATTTGGTAGTCCTTTGGAATAGTTTTACACAAACGGAACACGGAATATATATATATATATATATATATATATATATATATATATATATATATATATATATATATATATATATATATATATATATATATAATATATATATATATACATATATATATTCAACTGAATAATAATCTCAGCTTTTGTAAATGGTATTTTCACGTTTAATGTCCTTATAAATACTTTGTGGATGTAAAATGCATATTCGTGATGATATAATTCTTGGCCCTATCTAAACAGTCTGGTTATTGTACAGCATGAATAATAAAACCCAATAGTAATGATTTGAAAAAAGAAAAATTTAAAAACATAAGTTTGCCTAGTACTATTTGCCTTGTATATGATGTGTCAGATTGAATAAACTTGAACGTTTCCTAGATTAGATCATTAATCTTTTTTAAAACCTTCTTACAGACAAAAGAAGATGAGTGGTGGTCCTGCAGGGTCGACATCTTTATGTTTTATACCACAAATTTCAACGGAAAATTTTTCCCGTCTGTGTCAACTTATAATGAAAATTTGTAGTGATTTATTACGGGACATTTTAAGTCGTTATATTAAACCTGCTGAGCTCAGGTCAGAGCTAGATAAAAACAAATGCAAACTTGAGAAAATAATGAATCAGCAGCAGAAACAACTAATCTATTCAGTCGCTTGTAAAACATCACTTGCTGCTAAGGACTTAGATATTTCTTTACTTTACATACTTTTACGTAACATTTGCAACATTCCTAGCCATAAGAACGGATGGGGAAAACAACCAATGAAAGGTGACAACAGCATATCAGCCTGTATAGAGCGAATACGATTTCAAAGGAACTTGATATCAGCACATTCAACAAACGGCGACGTAGATGAAGCAAAGTTTCATAACTATTGGGATGAACTGAGCGGCACAGTACTTGAAATTGAGAAACAATTGATTGGTGGTGAATCTTATGAACGGGCAGTGAAAAGTTTACTAACCTGCGATCTCAGCCCTAGTAGAACAGCAACATACCAAGCCGAATTCAAAAGATTACACGGTAAGTATACACCATAGGAACCCATTAACTACAAATATTACATTAGTTTTCGTTGGGATCTAACGTGAACAATGCGTGTTCTAACGTATATGTCAAAATGTGTAGGTTCTTGACCAATGGTCATGTCTTTCTTTTTTTTTCTTTTTTAAATAATAAATGCGTAGTTTTGCGGATTGATCTTAGAGATAAAATTCAAGTCAGACGGTAAATTAACAAATATAGTTGAACCCACACATTTTTAAAACATATTCAGAATTTATTGTTTCTGATATATCTTTATTAATTCTTTTGAAAAGTAGGCTTGTACAATGTATATTCATGTGGTAAATTGTTGAACAAACCTTCTAAGGGACCATTTTTGTTGGGTGTTTTTAAAATTTGTATAGATATATTTATTACATATTCTTTGATTTTTAAATTAAAAACATTTAATCAATATATTTCTAAACTTTGAATGATATGCTTTCTTTAGAGAGAATGGAAAAGTGGGAAAGGACACCTAGAAGGAAGCGGGGTATGATTTTGATTATGTTATTTGCATTTAACCTTATGATATTTTATTTATGTTAAAAAATTCAACATGAGCCATATTTATCAGCATTTACAATTTTGAAGGTTTTAAAGATTTATATTTAATGGCCTTACATTTTTAATAGCGTAAACAAATAAACACAAAATGTAAAATATGATTGCAATTGTCATATTAGATTTGTTACTGACTCATTACAAAAATAAATCTAGTTGATCAGTCTCATAGACGGCGGGGCGAGGTAGTAAGACAGTAACATACAATAGTGTTTAGGTTTTCAGTGGACTAACGAGTGAGATATTTATTCCACAAGAAGCAATGATCTTCAAAAATCAATGCATAAAAGTAGCTTCCATTTCTTTCATTTTTGAATAGTGAATTTCTTCAAAATTTCATTCTCACCTTTCAAATAGTCTTTGAAAATCTTCGTAACACACTTCTTCTTTCGTATCTTTGGTAACTTTTGTCCCTGTTTGATGTTGAACGTTTTTTCTCTTTTCCCCACAGAGATATGAGCAAATCGCGACGCTCTCATTTTTTCTGCTCCAGACACAACAGTGTGACATGAATTCAAAGGGCAACTACTCTAATTTAAAAGTAGTTTCAAAAGAGCAATTACTCCAAATATTTTACAAATTTAAGGAACGCAGTTTTTGTATGGAATTTTATGAAATGTCAAGATGAGTTGGAAAAACGTCGGCCATATTGCCGAATATTTTTCTCTCACCAGACGGACATAGAGATATATCCGGAAGTTAAGTGTCCAGTTAAAACCAATGGAAACGTGACATTTCAGTTCGATGGAAAACAAATACTTCTGTAATTGTGGTTTTTAATGTAATTCTACCATCTTATATATTGGCCAACTACAGCATTTAAAAAGTTATGCACAATCGTAGTAGTATTTTTGACAAGAAAAATCTAAAATTAGAACATTTGAGGAAAATTAGTGCATAAATTATAATGTTTCATTTTATTCAGGAAAAAAGAGAAAACACCATTCGTCCTCTAACAGAAATGAAATGGAAGGTAATATAAATAACAAATGAAACTTGCTCAGTATATTGTAAAACCAAAATTTGATACATTTCTATGAAACATTTTAAAAAAAATACAGCACCATTTCTGGACCTCACATGTTTAGCACACCTGAGCTGAAAGCTCAAATGGGCTTTTTTTTTATCACATATTGTCTGTCGTCCGTCTGTAAACACATTGTGAACATCTTCTCAATAGTCACTTGGCCAATTTCAATTAGAATTGACACAAAGCATCCTTAGGCTAAGAAGATTCCCAGTTGTGAAAACTAAAGACCACGCTTTTTACAAAGGAAGATAATTAGGAATTATTGATAAATTTAGAGAAATTTTCAAAATTCTTCTTCTCAAAAACCAAAAGGTGAGGAAAACTGAAACCTAGGTAGTGTAGATTCAAAGTTGTGAAAATAACGACCCCCGTGGGTGTGGTGGGGCCGCGAGGTGGGGGGTCAAATTTTAACATCAGAATATATAAAGTAAATCTTTAAAATCTTCTTCTCAAGAACCCTTTGGTCAGGAAAACTAAAACTTGTGCGGTAGCATCCTCAGGTAGTTTAAATTCAGAGTTGTGAAAATCATGATCCTCGGGTGTAAGGTGGGGCCACGGAGGGGGGGGGGGGGTGTCAAATTTTTACATAGGAATATAAAGAGTAATTCTTTTAAGAAATCTTCTCAAGAGTCATATAGCCAGGAAAACTGAAACTTGTTTGCAAGCATTCTAAGGTACTATTGTACATACAAAGTTGTGAAGATCATGACTCTCAAGAGTAAGGCGGGGCCACAATAGTGGGGCGGGGGTCAGAATATTAAATTGGAATATAAAGTCTAAAGGTAAATCTTAAAAATTCTATCTCCTTCTCACGAACCACTTGACCAGGAAAGCTGAAACTTGTGTGGAAGCTTCCTTAGATAGTATGGTTTCAAGTTTATTCAAATCATGATCCTCGAGTGTAGGAGGGGGTCACAACGGAGGGGGAAGGGACACTTTTTCATAGGATTATATCAATATCTTTAAATATTTGTAACTCTAGTGAAAGCAACTTAAGATATTGTAGAATTTATTTAATTAAAATATCTACGAGTAGGGCAGTGCCATATTGGGGATCCAGTTGTACAAAGAAAAACATTTTAATTATTCACAAAATCTGAAATGTTGTTATATATGCTTTTACTTATATGCAGGTATTTTTTTTTTTACATATTCTGATTCTTTAAGATTATTTAAACTTCGCCCTTTGGACGATTAGTTGGCCACACAAGGGGTTCAGAGTTTGATGTAGGTTTATATCCTGTATATAAACAAGGGTCTTCTTGAGAATTGCAATGCTGAATGTGATTTGACTATAAAATCAACCTGTTAGAAAAGGCCTATAAGAATGTCCAGGTAGAACCATTTCTTTTTATACAGGGTCTACATGTATTATACCACATTATCCAGATATTTTGTATTATGACTCCATGAAGCTGATTTAACCATGCCTATTGTTGCTCAGTTGAACATGTGGCCCCTGGGTTTCTTGTTTTTCCGATGCCGTTAATATAAGCAATATTCTTATTCACAAAAAAGGTTAGTCCTGCATTCCGTCATATTTCAAGATAAAGTCAACCCCTTTTATTTCCTACAATTATACTTCAACCATTGCTTCCAAAATCTTCAATTACAAACTTTACATGACCTTAATACAGAACATCTGAAAGACAATCCTCCAATGTGTTCATGTTCTTCTTCACCCTACAACTATATTCCTGCCGAATACGTCTTTACTGGTGATGTTAATTTAGTTAACAACGAAGACCTAAGAACATTTATTATGAAAGGACTAATATTGAGGGAGCCTTAATCCTTCCCATGGCGTCGTATTTAATACAAATCATGAATTCTGTTGACGATTACGCCAAGCAATGGGCACAATCTGAAGAAAAAAAAAAACTTTAATATTTTGTCAGAGTGGGTTAAAAGCATTAGATGTTTATTAAAATCTCGTAATAAATGACTGAGAGGTCAAATGAAAACCAAATATCCTTCTGTTTTCAATATAGCAGAAGTGAGAAAGGAAGTAGTTAGATTGCACGATCAGTATGTACTGGTCCCTACTGATTAGGCAAGTAACAACGTCTTTGTTTGTAAGGCACATTATATTAATTGCATTTTCAAAGAACTAGGTTTCGATTCTACATATGGTAATCCTACTTACACCCATAGCAGCCTTTCCAATTATTTGTTTTCAAATGAATTGTACATTATTTATGCATACTAGTACATGGCATTAATATTTAATTAGTAATACAGTCATATTGAATACTTCTATACTTGTACATGTTCCCATGTAGTTTTGATTATTGTGTAAATTTAAAAGGTAATTCAACAAGTTTATTCCAGGCTGCCTTTGCATAGTTGTAACCAGTGTCTAACCATTTGGATTTAAATGTACATGATCCTCTTTTTTAGTTTATCAATAATCTGTACATGGGATTGCATCTTTGCAGGTTTTAGTAAACAGTAGTATATGATAATAAATAATTGGTCGATATTTCAGTATGATTTGTTAGTTTGGTTCATGCAAGTATATATTTTGTTAATGCAATAACACAATATTTGCATATTCAATAATATGTGTCTTTGTTTCTATTTAAATTCCTCTAAGCATATAAACTAAGCTTGTAAATTACCAACAAATGTGAGACCTGTATAATTAAAGCTTTTATAAAGAATTGATTTAGCTATTTTGTGATAGTACCATGTATGCTCATTTATACTCTTAGCCAGTATTTTAGAATGATATTTTTTTATAGTTCACCAAAAAACCGATTAACTGGTTTCTTTTACAGGAATAGAAAAAAGGCTGAAGTGTTTAGAGGGTAAAATGCTTGATTAATTCAAATGAAAATATAATTGCAATACAAATATATATTAATTCTTTGAATGGAAATGCTTTTAAAATGATTGTCAACATTAATTTTCAATGTTAATATCTTTTTAATTACAGATGAACAAAAAAGAAAAAAATCTAAACCAAACGGTAACTATGTTTCATAATGGTATATATATATATATATATATATATATATATATATATATATATATATATATATATATATATATATATATATATATATATATATATATATAATAATAATAATAATAAAAAACTTTAAAACACTGTTTCAAAATATTTCGACCGTGTTACCGGTCTTCATCAGTCAGTGTTTTTGTGTGACGTCATACAACAATATTGCGCCAAAAACATATGACATATAGGTGAGAGTCTATAGAAAGCACATTGATAGCCGTAATTAGTACATAAACAAGTAATATATGAAAAATGTAAAGATAACGGGACATAAAATATAGGAAATATGTATACAAACTAGTAATAATGTAGTCCAAAGACAATAGTGTTCCCTATTGTTGATACCAAAAGGCATATAAGTATTTAATTTTTTCTTCCACAAATTTTCTCTGAATTTTCTGTAAGTTTCATCTTTGTACAATTTGTCGATACCTATTACCGAATAATCCTCAACTGTATGTTCGTCAGTATAAAAATGCATTGCTACAATGTCGTTAGTTTCTCTCCTGATCAGTGACAAATTTAAAACATGTCTTTGATATAATGTCACCCCCGTTTCCCCAACATATACAATTTTATTTTTACAAAAACACCCCATAAACAACATTACTTGCCTTGCAATCGATATGATTATAAACTTGATACGTTTTGCCCTTAGAATCTTGAATTTGACCAGAACAAATAATATATTTACACATAACACATTTTTGGGCACCACACGGCTCGCATAAGTGTTGTTGTTGTTTTTTTTTTAAAGAGGTTATTATGTTTCTTATGGACCAATATGTCTTTCAAGTTTTTGTCTATCCTGAATGCCACTATAGGTGTGTTATGAAACGCAAGTTTTAGGCGGTCGGAATTTTTGAGGTTTTTTTTTACGTATCTTTAATATTTGATGAATATTTGGTAGTCCGCTGGAGTAGTTTAACACAAACGGAACACGGTTACACTTATTGTTATTGTTTCTGTAGTTCAATAAATCCGAGCGGTTGAGTGTATCCACCTTCTCCAGCTGATCCTCGACATCCTGTTGGAATATCCACATTTGCGTAAATTAGTTTAAATTTTCTCCCGATGTTTGAAATATCCCTCATCTGTTGAGCCGATTCGGCGCTCACGGATACCCAGTCCAAATGGTATAGCTTTTTTTGTAGATTCATGATGGCTGGATTTTTTATTTAGGTACATGTGTTTGTCAGTTGGTTTACTGTACAGGTCGGTAGAAAGAAATCCTTTTTCAATAGAAATATTTACATCTTGGAACTCAATGCTAGATTTAGAAAAGCGTAGATCAAGCTGAATATTTGGATGAAAACCATTTGCCATTTTATGGAAATGTAGGATATAGGCTTCTGTCCCTGACCAGATTCCAAATATGTCATCGATACATCTAACATAAAAAAGAGGTTGTTTGTTACACTGCTCCAAAAGAATACGCTCCCAATCCCCCATATATATACATGCATAGTTTCTGCCAAGTTTGGATCCAATAGCAGTTCCTTCTGTTTGAATATATTGTGTGTTGTTAAAACTAAAATTGTTATTTTCCAGGACAGCATCCATCATCTGTAAAATGGTATTTGTATCAACTTCTTTTTCCTGTCGTTGATTTAATACTTTGTTACTACTTCCCGCGCTTCTTGTCTGGGTATACTGGGATACAACGCTTTCACGTCCATACAAAATAATATTGAGGAATTGTAATGATCCTTCCAAAGGAAACAGTGTTTTAAAGTTTTTTTTTATTATTCATTGAAAACGAGACTTTGGATATATATGTGAATTTTTATTTTATATATATATATATATATATATATATATATAACCGAATCTTGTCACTTAGGTGTAAACCGTCTGAGTTGTCACATAGGTGCCAATGGTTGTTTTCATAGGGAAAATGTATCTTTTAAGAGATTATTCATGATGACATCGGGAGAAAAGAAGATTTTAAGAAAAAAACATCTGAATTTCGGACAAAAAGAAAATTAACAAAAAAATGATTTAGCTTATACAATTTTCTTTGCACCTAAGTCCTTGGAAGTTATTACTGAATTTTTGCACCTAAGTTTAACTATCACATAGGTGCAAACGAAGGGAGAAAACCACTCCGGCCTTATTCCTGACTGACCATTTATTAATTCTTTATTAACATGTTGGAGGGGGGGGGTGTTAGGATAATTCTATTTTAAGTACACATTTTCACTATGAAAACATTAAACTATTTTCTAAACGATAAATTTTCATTTAATCCTTAAATGTTTATTATCACCAGCAATGAATTATTAAAATCATAATATGTGTGGTCAACTAGTAACCACTGTGGGCCTTTTTAACTGTGTGTTGAATAAACACATTGACATTATTTAATTAAGTGTTTAATTTCATACCTACGCCGAACGCTCAACATAAACATAAATATCTTATTATGAGTGATTTAATTGTGACTCTTGCAATTAACAACATCGAAAAATCATTAACAGAATACATAGGAAAATGTGATAATTATTATGTTAATATGTCATGTATTCTAATCATTCTTATTAATTTTCTGTGAAAAAAAATGCATCTTTTTATCCGACTCTAAGACTTAATCGATAAATTTGTGCTCATCGTTGTTTGCTAAATATACTTCAAAACAAAACACGTCATATCCGACTCGAATGTGGGTCAGATCTAAAACGCTGCGTCGGGAGCGGATCAAGTGTGCTTTAAATGCATAGAGGACATCTAAGCACATTTCTTAAGTGTTATTCTTTTAAACTGTTGAACTTGGTATTGTTATAAACTTGTCCAATTGACTAATAAATTAATCTGTTGATTAATGGTTTTTAATTTCATAAGTAATTAATTGATTTATTTAAAACCTTGATGAATAATTGGTTTTGGAATTGTAACATTGATTTATCATTTTTTTTTCTACCATTTTTCTCGTCAATTTTTTTCGTCTTCAATATTTTTAAGATTAGAAAATAGGTTATTTCTATTTGTTTGTTAAAATATTTTTTTAAAAATACAAATGATTTTTATAGGTAAAATTTTTTTGCGGTGTTCAAAGTAGCTAATATATCGTTGAAAGATAAATAATCTGTTTTGAAAAAAATTGTATTTAGATTTTTTTTCTAAATGATTTTAGGAGCTTTTATTTTTCAAAGTAAATAAGTTATTTAAGCTTGCGATAAAATGTTTTAAATACCCGAACATTATGGTTTGTAAATACCCTGCCACCTTATTCTTTTTGTTTACATTTTGTTGCAGATATTGTGTTCACTTTTTTATTGTTATTCTTAACCTGCCCTTGTGTCTTAAAAAGTAAAACCACTGAGTAAAACTGGCTGAATATATTGAGAAGTGGACAGGAAAGAAGTCTAAACTCCTGCAGCTGATTAAAAACAATAAAAATTATTTTCGGGTTTTGATTCTTTGTTTCGTATGCAGTTTATTGGTACAATTAAGATATTTTCTCGTTTTGAAAAATTGCTTTATGTGAAATGTCACCCTCAAACGCATGTTAGTTTATTCCCCAAACGAATTTTTGCCAAACAAACACCTTATTATACATGTTAAACTAGGCAATTATGGGATCCTCTTAGAGGATACAAGTAGAATTTACCTGTGTTTGCCTTGATTACTATATTCAGAGAAAATATTGTGAGTTCATTAGAAATGAATGAAAGTTTCTATTTTAATTATGGGTTGTTAAGCATAACAAAAAATGGAGTTATCAATCATTTTTTAAACTAAAAAAGCAATGTTTAAGGAGACAGTACTATGCATCTTATATAAACAAATCGCATAAAACAATTTCCGAATTGGTTCGGTATTTTTTTACTGTTCATAAATGTGAACTTTAAAAAAAATTCTAAATGAATAAATCTAATTAATTCATTAAAATTATTAATTACTAATAACTATAATAACAATTAGTATATTATCTACATTGCAACCTGTTACAGGGTTCAGCCTTCTATTTTATCCATGTGTAGGCATTTTACACACATTATCCACCCAAAGAAAAGAAATATCATATATAAATAAAAACATCAATAGATCTGATCGGTTAATGTTTACAAAATACTTTTAAAAGAAATATCTTTTAGTCTATCTCTTTCATTTAAGAATCATTTAATATTTATTCGTTTGATGAGATATCGGCGCTTCTGATTGGTCGAAAAATTTCTTTGATACCTGCATCAATAAAATTTCAGCCGGATCTACTTTTCTCAACTGTTCTGATCTAACACTATTTATAGAACGGGAATTTCCAAGATAAACACTGTCAACAAAATGTAAAGTTGTGTCTGTTTTATTGTCAGCAAAGAAAATGCAACCTTGAGAATATAAAAAAAATGAAAGTTTAACCTTCAAAAATAAACAAAACACATTATTTGATTCACGAAATAGAGAATTAAGCGTCTTCTCACGATTTCGTCTGCTTGAGATCAATCAACATTTACAGCGAGGCTGGCTGTTCCTTTTCCAGGAATATTATAACGAACATATAGGCCTATAAACTTTCACGGTAACACTTCTGTTCAAATTTGGTAACGATGATTTTTGAATTTACACACGTACACCATCTGTCATCAGAATAAGCGTCGTAAAGAAAAGCTATGAGTAATGCATCAACTCCTTCGGCGCATTCCAAGCGGCAGATATACCATTTAAGTACATCACTAGCTATCTAGTTACCACAACGTTTACAAAAGTCGCTTATACATACTATTCTTTGTCGACATATCAGCTATTTTCGTCCACGATCGCCTTTCCTTGGATGGTTATGTCCAGTTGCATATTCCAGCGATCTCACATGAAAACTAGTTTTAATACGAGTTTTTCTGCACAGTGAATAATATCACAAGCTATCGCATGTATTTTCCTTTCGTTTTCAATTCATCCGGTTCAGATTTTAACTCACTATTTGTGTTTAACCCATTAAATTCAGCTCAATAGCTCTGCATCAGCTGAAGGCGCATCCATTTTGAATACCGTTGCTGTTGTTGTTTTTTATTCATACGCGCCGCTTCATTTACATTATTTACATTTTTGATCAATAACACTTCACATTTTTTTATTTGAAAATGTTTTATTAAATGATAAGAAATGAAGATAATAATTTTTCTATTGATCGACGTATCAAAGAAAAAATTGACCGGAAAACTTTTTCATCAATGCGCTACGCGCATTGATGAAGTTTTCCGGTCAATTTTTTCTTTGATACGTCGATCAATAGAAAAATTATTATCTTCATTTCTTAATTAAAAAAAAAAAACCAATGCAATTCATTTACTATTTCTTTTACAATCAGATTTATTATTTATAAAAACACATCAAATTTCATTATGAAAAAATATCACAAATAATATAACTGATTTAGAATTTAATCCCTCAAGTTTATCAATTAAAAAAATAAATAAATGCATCTATTCTTTCACATATAAAGACAGTTTGTTTCATTTACAATGTTTTGACTAACCATCTACCTATTCTTACGGAGTCAATACGGTTAATCAGTAAGTTAATCTTATACCATTGTATTTAACAATGAATTAATGTTTTAGTTTAAGAACGTGTGTTTATCCATTTTTACAATAGAAAATATAAGTAAATCGTTTATTAAAGTGACATTCTGCTTTATAAACACTGTAATTTATACTGTAAACCAAATAAACTAAACTGCACCCGGCCCATTTGACATATAGGTCACTTTAGCATTAAATTATATAAGTCGTTTTAATTTTCTGTGATTAAAGGTTGTGTGTACAAATTTGTCTAATTTTCTATGGCAATTTTGATTTAACGCTTTGAACATATAACCCGTATTATTATTATTTGGGTGATCATTATATAATTTATCAAAACATTTTACCTTATAATAACTTAAACTTGACAGCCTGATAAGATGTGTTTTTTAATCGTCGACAGAAGAGTTTGAACAGAAAATACACGTAAAATCTTGTTTGCATGTCTCCAGACACGCCACAATGCATCAACGTCAAAAACGTACTAATCCGCTTGACGTAATGTTTAAATTTTGAACAGTTTAATTAGATTTTAAAAAGTTAAAGGCATCTAATTTGTACAGTAAATTCCAGAAAAATAAATTATAAGGAATGAACTCAATATCTACCTTCGATATGCTCGTATTACTTAAGTTGAAGCAATTTACGCTTTTTTATAACTCGCTTCGCAGATTTAAAAGTGTAAACTGCCCCAACCAAGGTTATCCTCGTATAACTTGAGTAGACATTAAGTTTATTTCTTAATTATAGCTTTCATATAAACATATACAATTTTGTTATCCTGCCAATGTATGCATAATATGTACCTGGTTCTAAAATTTATACATGACTCTCTGTTTATAAGCAGTATAAAAAGTGTTCTAATCCAAATATACGAGAGCATGCATGAATATATTTTGTATATAGATCTCAAACCAAAGTTGTCAATTACTATGAATGAGGACATGTACGTAGACACTGAAAGCAGATATAAATATACAAATGACAAGAATTACCGTAAAAACTTGTATCAATACAATCTGAAAACATGTATATACAATAGTACATCGATGTTAGTCCATTATCAATCCATTTTGAGCACATACAGAAAAATTTGGTAACCCCAATAATAGCCCGTTGATTTCATTCTTTTGGAGATGATCGATGTTTGTTTGTTTTGTTTTTGTTTTTGTTTGTTTTGTTGTTGTTTTTTTAGGAGATACTTTTTACTATTTCTTCTATTATCAATCGTGTAAAACAAAGAAATAGTGTGTATTCTGTTCTATGGTTATTTAGCTCTTTGCGTTTGTATAGCCTAGTGTTCAACTTAGTAACAATGGTGATCCTTTCAGTAGATATTAACAATAGCCAAGGGTACATTATGATAAATAATGTGATCCTTTCAGTGGACTGAATTAAAACCTAATGGTACTTAAGTATACCTGTTCTGATCCTCTCAGTTGATTTTATCACAAATCTAGGGTAGTAAAGATGACATGTGGTGATAGCTCTGGTTGAACACTGTTCAAACTGTGTAATGTTAATTACTGTTGATATCCTCTAAGTATATTCAATACTGTGGTTTCATCAATATTCGTTGAATACCAATTTTTTTTATTTCGTTGTTAAGTTTATTCTTGAAATTAAATATTCATTAAACTGCATTTTCCACTTATATGGTGTATTGATAGGGTTATTGGCCACGAATTAAAGTATTCTTGAAACTGTGATTTTCACTTTATCCACGAAAATTGATACCCTTTAATTTTAATGAAACCATAGTATATAATTAAAGCTATTAACAAACTCCAATGAGACGATTAAAATACTTATACAATAGTATCTTACGTTTTTGATACAATCAACTGAAATTGTACCATGTTATAATTATGCATCAGTATCCTATACTATTGATACAATCCACTCAGAGGACACAATGGTTGAAGAAAAGTACCCTAGGATAATCGTACAGTCCATTGACAAGATCACTACATGACCTAGACTTGTGATACAGACTACAGAGAAGATCACAACACTTAAACATTATTTTCTTACACTAAGGGTACCTTCAACTGAGAGGATCACAACAGTTATTCATTACAGACCCTGAAACGTACTACTACACCACAGCTCGCTGCACGCTCGCTACCCGCTCGCTAAACGGTTCACACGAAACGCTGAACGGTTTACACGAAACGCTGCACGCTTTGCCCGAAACGCTAAACGATTTACACGAAACGCTGAACGGTTTACACGAAAAGATTCTCGCACGAAACGATTTGCTCGCTTTCCACACGCTTTGGACACGCTTTTATCCTGATCGATTCGGGTCCTCTCGGATTTTTACCCTGACTCTGTTAGTAAGAATTAATTTTAAGAAAACACGAAATAATGGAAATACTGATATTAGAAACATATATGTACAGAAGTATTGAATTTATTAATTAAATTAATTTGGTACTTATATTTAAAGCAAAAAAAATTTTATTCACAGATTTCGCCAAAAATATTACTTCTATAAATATATTTATTGCTCAAAAGAAATATCCATGATTCTTATTAGTGTCGTAAATAATAAAAATTCCAGAGAAAAAAGTTACCGTAACACAATATGCAATACCAAAAATAAAATCCGTATGATTACAAACTGAAATCAGTTTTTCAGTATTCGGCGGGATTTGTTTTTTCTTCTCACGTTAATATTTTTATTGGTTTCAGAGAATACGATGTAAAAATACTAAATGTAAATAAACCTGTAATTATTTACATTGATAATTTTGAAAGTTATGTAATATGAAATTAGCCACATAAGTTAGAAAATGCTATAAAACAACCGATTATTTTTTTTATGTCGAATCATTCGCGTAAATAAATGTTCCGTACATAATATCACAGAAAAAAATCAATGGATTAAACAATAAAGAAAGTTGTAATTACTATTTCGCATTTCGGAAAGAACAAAAAATAAAAAATGATTTAGATTTTTGTCTCAATATTCGTATACATAACCGGCGGCCCGCATAACGGCGTACAATAAATCTATCATAATTTATTTGAATTAAGTACCATGCATATAGATTCCCATTATTATTAATTGCATGTGTACATTTTAGGAAAATTTCAGTGTGTTAATTACTTGTTGTTTTCCGTTATCAGTGTTTAAATAATTAGAATAATAACTTGTAGAACTATTTTTAATCGGGATTCAGAAGAATTTACTTCCCGCATTTCATAGAAATGAACAGTATATTTTCTTTCTATGTTTACATTGATTACATTGTTTACATTAATTTTGTTTAAATTAATGTTAAATAATCTATCATTGAAATTGTGTGCATCATCAAATACTGATTCCGACTACCTTGAAGTCATTAAATTTCTATTGGCTATTGACAAAAAAAGAGACGCGTGACCATCCAATGAAAACGAATACACAGAGTTTGATTGACAGGTTCAGCCAGGTGCAGGTCTACCCGATGTCCGAGATTATGTGTACTGGTTGTATACAGCCGAATAGTCTCAGTCTTCTTTTAATACGCGTACTTTTCTTTTGTTTGTTAAAAATTAATTCAATTTTGTAAAAAGATAAGTATATCATTTCTTATACATGTAGATTTTTTTCACGAGAACATCTCAAAGGAGTTTTGCCAATCACAAACAGTTTAAAGTAATGTTTAACACGAGCGCTTATTTGAAACAATTAAATTGTCAGAGAGTTCCGAATGAAATCTGATGAACGTTTCACACGGTTCTCGCACGCTTTGCCCGAAACGATTTACACGCTTTGCCCGAAACGCTGCACGCTTTGCCCGAAACGCTAAACGGTTTACACGAAACGCTTCACGATTCACACGAAACGCTAAACGGTTTACACGAAACGCTAAACGGTTTACACGAAACGTTTCTCGCACGAAAGTCGCACGCTTTTTTGGTGTAGTAGTACGTTTCAGGGTCTGTAGTTCCCTAAAAAGCTATACATATAAACTATGCTATTCATACTGTTCTCCAAGATAAGATTTAAACTTAAGTACCCAGCCTATTTAAGGGATCACAAACTGATATTGCATAGTAAGAGCCAGATAACTGTTACATCTAAGTGACCTAGACTACTGATAGAGTCCATTAAGAGGAGTATAACAGTTACATGTAAGTACCAAATATGTTGTTAGATTTTACATTAAGGAACACAAACGTTACACATTAGTTCCTTACAGTTATTTATAAAGTTCACTTGGGTATTGATGCATTCCACTGAGATAATCACAACTTAGTACCATAAGCTATTTGTGTAGTCTTCTG
Source organism: Magallana angulata (assembly GCF_025612915.1). Taxonomy (NCBI): domain Eukaryota; kingdom Metazoa; phylum Mollusca; class Bivalvia; order Ostreida; family Ostreidae; genus Magallana; species Magallana angulata. Next base: position 30,074 of record NW_026441756.1, read on the forward strand.
AAAGAATCACAACATTTTCATAAGTACTCTTTGCAATTTAGTGACAGGGGCATAACATATAATACTAGCTCCCTAAGATGTTGACACAGTCCACTAAGAGGTCACATAAGCTATGCATTGCTACCTAAACCATACATAGAGTCTACTGAAATGATCACAACAGTTGCACATTCCTACTCCGGGTAATTGTAACAGTCTACAAAGAGGAGGGAGTTGTTTTGCTTCCAATGTCCAGCCCCTCGGGGATTTTCACAAGTATAGAGTTCAAGAAATATACCCAAGTGATCTGTAAACCTGTTATTGTCTATGTTTGGCGCCTTTCTTAGAAAAATATTATTCATTGGAAATGATAACTGTTCTGAAGTAAATACATAATCGATCCTACTTTGAGGGACATTATATCCCCATTACACCATGTTAAGCCTTGTTCGTAAGTTTTCCCACCTGATAACCAGCAATCTTTTAAAAAAAAATGTTTTCAAGATTTTCTTTAGTACACTAACGCTTTTATCTTTATTATTTGTATAGTGGGCGTTTTACTTACTTACGGGCACCGCACTTGTCGTTTTTCTTGCCCTTCTTGTCATTCCGCACATCTTTCAGCAGTTCCTCAATGTTGGGCTGTCTCTCATTTGTCGCTCCTTTCGTACGCGGGAAGGAAGCACAACAGTTATATATTGGTTCTATGTGTCATTGTAACAATATTATTCCACTAAGAGGGATAAAACGATTATACATTACGAAGTTATGCAATTATTAGAGTTCATTTAGAGGATCAGAGGATATCTAAATACTATCATATGCTATCAATACTGTATTACTTAGGGAATAACAACAGTTAATTTGAACATATTTTATTGCATTATATATTGCAATGGGATTAGGCACAGGTTATAAAAACTTAATTCGCCCTCTCCCTACATGTTAAACAACAAATACCATATTATTTCAGGTACGTCTCAGTTTGTACTTATACAGTATCAATTACATCAGTACGTAGATATTTGATAAATGTAGTAAGAAAGTTAATGTTATCTACTAACAACAGTTAGAGGTAAGTGCCCCAGTGTAATGAAAAAGTACGTTGACAGGATCACAAATCATACACATTTGTTCAATATATATGCTATTTATACAGATTGCTAAGAAAACTACAACTGTTACAGTCATTTTATGTACATTAATATCTTTTACAACCTTAGCTTTGCTATGATATGCAATTCAAATGATATGCTATGAGATTTAAATGTAATGCTAGGAGATTTTATGCTATTCTATGAGGAATTGAAATGAATGGTTAATGATATGGTATGTTAGGCTATGCTATGGTATGTTAGGCGATTTAAACAAAAACGCCTCCATATACAGGGGAGCTCTAAACATATCAATGTTAAATGATTAGAAGCCAAAGTTTACCACTAATCTGCAATGTGAACATTAATTCTTTTTTATAAAAGCATTTGAAATCGAGTTAAAAGCATGTTGTATACTATGCTATAGTATGCTATGGTATGATATGACGAATGAGAATGTATGAGATTGCATGCTATGTTATGATTTTGATGCTATGGTATGAGTTTCTAATGTTATGCTATGCGATTTCAATGTTATGTTATGCTATGGTGTATGTTGTAAAAGATATGCTTGAATTGACTGTACGCATACATATCATAATCAAATGATAAAGTACAGGAAAGGGTCAAAACACTTATGCATTGATGTATGATCACTACAGTCCACTACGAAGATAACAACAGTAACAAATTAGTACCTGGCTCTTTTGACACAGTTTACTATGAGGATGAATCATTTAAGTATACGAGGCTACTGATACACTTCACTGAAGAAATAACTACACTTTTGATACAATCAACATAGCTGATTACAACACTTGTACTTTGGATCCTTTAAATCATCGACCTTTTGATAGTCTACTTAGAAGATTACAACAGTTATTCATTGGTACCCTAAGCTATTGATTCAACCACCCGAGAAGTTAACAACAACAATAGTACTCATATATATTTTTCAATGAGAGAATCTTAACATTTGAATCTTATGCACTGATAAGGCCTCTACATAGGATCACATTGTTTTGTATTATTAGGGTACAGATTCCTCTTAAGTAACCATAGCAGTGACACTTTATTACATGTACGCTGTTCCATTGAAACAGTTATCTAAGAGAATCCCAAATTAGCGAACAATAATGATAGAGTTCATTGGCAAATCACAACTCATATATTATGGAACCCTTAGCCATTTTTAAAGATTACTGAGGAGATCACAACAGTTGAACATAAGTATATTTTACAAATTATACTTTTCACTTAGAGGGTCAAAACAGTTGCACATTGTCTTTCAACTTATTTATTCAGTCTTTTGAGAAAATAACATGGTCATTGGAAGAAACAAATGTTCGCTGACAAAAGGATAAAGTTAATGCGATAAGTTTTTAACAATGTTCTATACTAGGTTGTAACCTATGTTTTTTTCACTGTTCTGCAGTCATCGGAAGTATTTAACTTCCCTGACTTGCAGACTGTTTTATTTGTTGAGGCGTTTTGCTATTATCAGGCCATAGGCACACACAAAATTCATACACAATAAAGGCAAAAAAAATGACGTGGCGAATACAAACTGTAATCAAAACCAAATTTAAAAAAAAGATTACAAAATAGGAGCAGAGCAAACAAAATTAGAGGAGGGATCAGCTACCATGTATTTGCAAGTATCCTCTTGTGACAGGTCACACCCACCGTGTATTCTTTGTAGTCATCGGAAAACTGAAAGAAAACCTACATAATTAGATGATTAATTATGGTCTAACAATAAGTAAAAAAAAAAAAGAGTCGATCAGCATGCGACCCAGTGGAAGATTGTATTTGCGGACAGGTTCCTAGTATCGACCATAAAAGTTTTATGAACTTTTGTGTCTTTAACTTACCTCGCCTTAAAATTGTTTATACGTAAAGCATGCCCTTGCGTATCAAACTGATCGAGAGACTAAAACTCTATCATACGCATTTGATGAAGATATACTGCTACATAAGTAAGGACAGTTTACTATAGAAAGATTGAAGTCATCACGTTTATCATAAAATTTTGTTCTTAGGTTATCACCCATGTCCCTTTTCAGTGAAGAATCCAAATATGAAACAGATAAAACAGACTCTATAGTATCTTTTATTTTAAGTTCGCCCGTATATATCGAGTCAACATAAGTACGTAAGTAACAATTGTTAATTAGTAATATGTCGTCGATATACTGAATGTAAGTATTGAAGGCCACAGCGAGTGATTTATATTTTTTCTGGTACAAGCGTTTAATAAATTCTGCTTCATATTATACAAATATAGGCCCGTCAATGATGGGGCACAATTAGTACTCATGGTTCCCATAAATGATATAATTTTTCGATAACTTGTATTAACATTCCTCTTGCTAAGGGCGCGAGATTCAGAATACAAATTAGACGCATTTTTTAAGAATCTTACTTTTGAAAAAGACTGCTAACCAAGGATCAAGCGCATTCAAATACAATTCAGCATTTTAACACTTTTTAAAGAATATTTTATACCATGATGTAAAATGTTTTTACTGTTTTACAGGCGTCCGAAGTAGGTAGAATCCCACACTATTATAAACATAATTAACGTATTTAAAATAGCATGTCAGCTGACATCTTCGCTAGCCAAGGGTTTATGGGGAGCGAAGTGGATTTCATTTCGAAAACTCGGGTACAGTGCCTCCACAACAATGGTCTTACCAGATCGCTTTAAAAACCTATATATTTTACTGGTGATTGAACATAGTTCTACAAACTTGTCAAGGCTCGCGTGATAGCATGGAAAGTAAACATGGCGAATGTAGAAGTTGCCTATCCCGTCAGTATATACGTTCCTGCTTACCATGGCTTATGGTTATTGCTTTTAAAGGTTCAGTGAGCTGTGTTTTATTCACGATAACGATACCTGGTTTTATAGCATAAAAGCTTTCATAGAAATCGGCGACTTTTCACTCCCAGTACAGGTCCTTACAAAACACTATAAAGAAAACATCCCGTACTTTCCTTGGGTTATAACTTAATTTGTATTTAATCACTACTAAAAGCATCGTTAATTATGTTGCGATATTCGGTAGTCAACATGTTTTCAAGTTGTATTAATGCCATGATGTGTATATAACCCGTTGTTTATTTCGATCAAAAAGTATATATGCAATATGCTCGCTAGAGAGCGCATCCACATCACCATCGTAATGAAATCCACCAAGGGTTTATGGGGAGCAAAGTAAACAGAAACCCCTTGGCTAGCAAAGATGGTCAGCTGAAAGTTTTCCAAAATCAGTGCAATTTTTTTTTAACCGTATTTTATACAGTGTTGTAAAATGTGGTTTTTTTTTACTGTCTTGAAGGCGCCTATGGTACAGTCATTTCATGGAGGCACACAAATTCCCCATACAGTAGCGCCTATAAGACACTAATTTCTATCGATCATTTTTACAGCTTCAACTACGATAATAAAATTTTGAAACTGAGTGGATAGTCATCATAACTCAAACTGTTAACCCTTCCGAGTCTCTAAGATTTTGTTGATACTGGTTGAGTTTGTTTGTGGAAATTATACCATTGAACTACGGATTATTAACATAGTTAAAAAGCATGACATTGTCAGCTGACAGTAGGATAAAAACATGTTTTTAACAATATTTTATTCAATGTTGTAAAGTGTGTTTTTATTTCACAGTCTTGCTGGTTTTTTGTAGTATGTACAATCCCAGACTTGCAAGCTGTTTTACTTGTTGAGGCTGCATGTCTATGAAAATGGCAAAGGCACAGTATAGACCTAATGATATACCTTATGTAGCTTCTATAAACAATAGCCCAGATTTGATACATTGAAATAAAAGAAATTGGGAATAAGGGTGTACAGTAGAAAGGCGGCGCTTTTGTAACAATTGGTGTTACCTGGCTGACCCCAGATCAGAGTTTTAATGTGTTTCCTTGACATATTTCATAGCATTAATAGACAAAAAAGCACGATAGCAAGAACACTTATTACAAGCATTTCATAGAGAGACTCACTTTCAAATATAACTGTTAACCAATGGCCAAGCGCATCTCCATGATATTTTTCCATCCAGGTTATAATTAAGTCAGATTCAGGTGCCCTTTTTAAGTCACTCAAAAATGAAGTCAATCATAAGGACAGATGTAACACTTAACCGAAGTATGTTGTATGTTGAATACAACCTCAAATTTAAATATTTGTTAATGTGACCGTTGACTTGATAACAAGCTCTACAAATATGTTTTCAAAAGTCTTTGACTTCGTATCCGTATTATAGACATTATTTTCTAAACATCATTTTTACGGTTCGAACTAAGAAAACAAGATAGTTTGAACCTGACTGTAGAGGCAAAGTAACTCAAACTGTTATGACTTCTGAGTCTCAAAACTTTTGTTGATATAGGTTGAGTCTTTAGTGGAAATTATACAATTAAACCACGGATTACGTTTTTTAACATTTATTCTCTTTCCGAAAACATAATTTATTTTTTAAAATCTCTGCCTTATTCAAACAGTGATGTGCAATTAACGGAAGAGCCATTGGAACAGCCGAATCATGCTGACAAAAATAGTGCACAAAGATTTGATAATTTATAAAAGAATTTTATTTTTCATTCTGTAGTTTGATGAATATACTTTTGGTTTACTAAGAAATTAATCAATTGAATTCATCTTACTAATAAAATGTATTTACATCAATGAAATATTATTCAGCGTAGGTTAATATCGGGTCGTGATCTGGCGTGAAGTCTCGTGGAGAGTCAGTATTGTTTTTCGTGAAATTCTAAAGGAAGGCTGTATTCATACGCACCAAATTTGCTGATTGGGTCTTCTGTGTTATGCGTAAATATCACTCAAATGCAAGGGGGAAAGAAAGTAAATGTAAATATTGTATGTTGAATACAACCAACAAATTTAAATACATGAATTTTATGATCTGACCGTTGGCTTCATAACAAGCTCTACAAAATATGTTTTAAAAAGTTTTTCACTTCCCAACTGTAAAGGAGACACTAATTTCAATTAATCATTTTTATAGCTTCAACCAAGACAATAAGATTGTTTGAACCTGCATGGGCGGAAATCATCATAACTCAAACTGATAATTCTTCCGAATCTCAAAGATTTGGTTGATACTGTTTGGATTTATATGTGGATAATAACAAATGAACCACGGATTATGAACAAAGTTAAAAAAAAACACGTCAGCTGAAAGTAGGAAAAAAAATAAATGCAACATGTTTTTAACAATATTTTAAACCATACTAAAAATGTGTTTTTTCACTGTCTTGCCGTGTCTGTAGTATCTAGAATCCCGGACTTGCAGGCTGTTTTTCTCGTTGAGGCCACATCCCTATAAAAATGTTATCTAGCTGAAACCAGATCAGAGATGTTTTTGATACTGGTTGAGTCCATATGTGGATATTATACAATTGAACCACCAATTGTAAATATTGTTGTTATCTAGCTGAAACCAGATCAGAACTTTTAATGTATTCTCTTCACAGATTCCATGCATAAAAAGGCAAAACATGCACAACAACTGGAAAGCTAAAACACTTATTAGACGCATTTCATTAACTGTCTTACCTTCAACTAATACTGTTATGCAATGGCCAAGCGCATCCTTACAATATTTTTGAATCTTAATAAAGTCAAATCCATGTGCCCTTTTTAAGTCACTTACAAATCATGTCAATTATGTGAACACATTAATATTCAACGGAGGTATGTTGTATGTTAAATACAACCACAAATTTTATCCATTTGATGATGTGACCGTCGACTTGTTTTCAAAAGCCTTTTAACTTCCCAACCGCAAACGAGGCACTAATTTTTATCAATCATTTTTATATTTCCAACTTCATAAAAAATAGTTTGAACCTGCACGAGCGGAGGGTCATCATAACTCAAACTGTTAACGCTTCCGAGTCTCCAAGATGTTTTTGATACTGGTTGAGTCTATGTATGGATATTATACAATCGAACTACCAATTATAAACATAGTTTAACAAACACGTCAGCTGACAGTAGGATAAAATTAAAGCAACATGTTTTTAACAATATTCCATATCATGTTGTAAAGTGTGTTTATTCACCGTCTTGCAGGCGTCTGTAGTATGTACAATGCCGACTTACAGGCTGTTTTTCTCGTTGAGGCCAAATCGCTACAAAATGCCACATGCATACACATTTCAAACATAGTGGCGCTTTTATGGTATTCTTTATGTTGGCTCCATTAACAATAGCCCTGATTTGATGCAATACTGGACAATAAGTTCTTTAATCCTACACTAGAATATAAGTAATTTAGGATAACGGTGTACAATCGAGGTTCAGCATTTTGATAACAATTGTTGTTATCTAGCTGAAACCAGATCAGAGATGTTTTTTATACTGGTTGAGTCTACATGTTGATATTATACAATTGAACCACGAATTACGAACAAAGTTAAACAAATATATGTACATCAGCTGACAGCAGGATAAAATTATTGCAACATGTTTTATGAATATTTCATATCATGTTGTAAAGTGTGTTTATTCACCGTCTTGCAGGCGTCTATATTATGTACAATCCCGGACTTGCAGGCTGTTTTTCTCGTTGAGGCCAAATCGCTATAAAATGCAACATGCAATCAAATATTTCCAACACAGAAGCTCTTTTATGGTATACTTTATGTTGGTTCCGTGAACAATGTCCCAGATTTGATCCAATACAGGACAATTTTTAGTTTATTCCTATACTAAAATATAAGGAATTCAGAATAATGGTGTACAATCGATATTAAGCATTTCTATTACAATTGTTGTTATCTAGCTAAAACCAGATAAGATATGTTTTTGATACTGGTTGAGTCTATATGTGGATATTATACGATTGAAACACTACTTATGAACATAGTTTAACAAACAAGTCAGCTAACAGTAGGATAAAATTAATGCAACATGTTTGTAACAATATTTCATATCATGTTGTAAAGTGTGGTTTTTCACCGTCTTGCAGGCGTCTGTAGTATAAAAGTACAATCCCGGACTTGCAGGCTGTTTTTCTCGTTGAGGCCAAATCGCTATAAAATGCCACATGCAAACAAATTTCCAATACGGTAGCGCTCTTATGATATACTTTATGTTGGTTTCATTAACAATAGCCCACATTTGATGCAATACAGGACAACTATTAGTTTAATCCTTCACAAAAATTTTAAATAATACGAAATAACGGTGTACAATCGAGGTTCAGCGTTTTTTCTACGATTGTTGTTATCTAGCTGAAACCAGATCAGAGATGTTTTTGATACTGGTTGAGTCTATATGTGGATATTATACAACTGAACCACGAATTATAAACATAGTTTAACAAACAAGTCATCTGACAGTAGGATAAAATTAATGAAACATGTTTTTCACAATATTTCATATCATGTTGTAAAGTGTGTTTTTTCATCGTCTTGCAGGCGTCTGTAGTATGTACAATCCCGGACTTGCAGGCTGTTTTTCTCGTTAAGATCAAATTGCTGTAATATGCCACATGCAAACAAATTTCCAACACAGTAGCGCTCCTATGGTATACTGTATATTGGTTCCATAAACAATAGCCTACATTTAATGCAATACAGGACATTTATTAGTTTAATCCTTCACAAAAATATAAGGAATTTGGAATAACGGTGTACAATCGAGGTTCAGCGTTTTTGTAACAATTGTTGTTATCTAGCTGAAACCAGATCAGAGATGTTTTTGATACTGGTTGAGTCTATTTGTGGATATTATACAATTGAACCACGACTTGTGAACATAGTATAACAAACAAGTCAGCTGACAGTAGGATAAAATTAATGCAACATGTTTTTAACAATATTTCATATCATGTTATAAGAGTGTTATTCAACATCTTGCAGGCATCAGTAGTATGTACAATCCCGGACTTGCAGGCTGTTTTTCTCGTTGAGGCCAAATCGCTATAAAATGCCACATGCGAACAAATTTTCAACACAGTAGCGCTCTTATGGTGTACTTAATATTGGTTCCATAAACAATATCCCACATTTGATGCAATATAGGACAATTACTGGATTCTACACTAAAATATTAAGAATTCGGATAAACGGTGTACAATCGAGGTTCAGCATTTTTGTAACAATTGTTGTTATCTAGCTGAAACCAGATCAAAACTTTTTATGTGTTCCGTTTACAGATTCCATGCATTAAAGGGCAAAACATCCTCAAAAGCAAATACACTTATTAGAAGCATTTCAATAAGTGTCTTACCTTCAACTAATACTGTTATCCAATGTTTACGCGCTTCCTTACAATATTTTCCAACCTTAGTAAAGTCAAATGCATGTGCCCTTTTTATGTCACTTACAAATAATGTTATTATGTGAAGACATGTTGTTATCTAGCTGAAACCAGATCAGAGATGTCTTTGATAATAGTTTAGTCTATTTGTGGATATTATACAACTGAACCACGACTTATGAACATAGTTTAACAAACAAGTCAGCTGACAGTAGGATAAATTTAATGAAACATGTTTTTCACAATATTTCATATTATGCTGAAAAGTGTGTTTATTCCCTGTCTTGCAGGCGTCTGTAGTATGTACAATCCCGGACTTGCAGGCTGTTTTTCTCGTTGAGGCCAAATCGCTATAAAATGCCACATGCAAATTAATTTCAAACAAAGTAGTGCTCCTATGGTATGCTGTATATTGGTTCCATAAACAATAGCCCACATTTGATGAAATAAAGGACAATTAATAGTTTAATCCTACACTTAAATATAAGGAATTCGGAATAATGGTGTACAATCGAGGTTCGGCGTTTTTGTAACAATTGTTGTTATCTAGCTGAAACCAGATCAGAGATGTTTTTGATACTGGTTGAGTCTATTTGTGGATATTATACAACTGAACCACGACTTATGAACATAGTTTAACAAACAAGTCAGCTGACAGTAGGATACAATTAATGCAACATGTTGTAACAATATTTAATACCATGTTTCAAAGAGTGTTTATTCACCTTCATGCAGGCGTTTGTAGTATGTACAATCCCGGACTTGCAGGCTGTTTTTCTCGTTGAGGCCAAATCGCTATAAAATGCCACATGCAAATTAATTTCAAACACAGTTGCGCTCCTATGGTATACTTTATATTGGTTCCATAAACAATAGCCCACATTTGATGCAATACAGGACAATTATTAGTTTAATCCTTCAAAAAAATATAAGTAATTCAAAATAACGCGGTACAATCGAGTTTCAGCGATTTTGTAACGATTGTTGTTATCTTGTTGAAACCAGATCAGAGATGTTTTTGATACTGGTTGAGTCTATTTGTGGATATTATACCATTGAACCACGACTTATTAACATAGTTTAACAAACAAGTCAGCCGACAGTAAGATAAATTTAATGCAACATGTTTTTCACAATATTTCATATTATGTTGAAAAGAGTGTTTATTTACCGTCTTGCAGGCGTCTGTAGTATGTACAATCCCGGACTTGCAGGCTGTTTTTCTCGTTTAGGCCAAATCGCTATAGAATGCCACATGCAAACAAATTTCAAACACAGTAGCGCTCCTATGGTATACTAAATATTGGTTCCATAAACAATAGCCCACATTTGATGCAATACAGGCCAATTATTGGTTGTTACTTACACAAAAATATAAAGAATTCGGATAAACGGTGTACCATTGAAGTTCAGCGTTTTTGAAACAATTGTTGTTATCTAGCTGAAACCAGATCAAAACTTGTTGTGTGTTCCGTTTACAGATTCCATGCATTAAAGGGCAAAACATGCTCAAAAGCAAAAGCACTTATTAGACGCATTTCATTAAGTGTCC